>NW_026390064.1:0-263 GCF_001194135.2 Octopus bimaculoides | reverse complement strand
AATAATAATAATAATAATAATCCTTTCTACTATAGGTACAAGGCTTGAAACCCCCGTGTTTTATTGGTACTTAATTTATCGATGCCGAAAGGATGAAAGGCAAGGTCGACTTCAGTGGAATTAATAATAGTATCAGTACTCAGCTACCAACATGACTCAAAAATATTGGCTCAAATGTAATTGGTATTGAATTTTCTGTGCAAGTGTAAAGGTAGAACATCTACAAAGATGAGCATTGCTTGGAACTGCAAGAATTCTTCGCA
>NW_026390063.1:167-281 GCF_001194135.2 Octopus bimaculoides | reverse complement strand
TGTGCATGTATGCATGTATGCGTGTATGTGTGTGTGTGTATGTATGTATGTGCGTGCATGTATGCATGTATGCGTATATATATGTATGCATGCATGTATTCATGTATGTATGTA
>NW_026390063.1:0-157 GCF_001194135.2 Octopus bimaculoides | reverse complement strand
ATGTATGCGTATATATATGTATGCATGCATGTATTCATGTATGTATGTACGTGCTTACGAGAACTGCATTCATCAGAGTTGTCTCCCGCAGTTGTCAATGAAAAAGTTCCGACGTTTCGAACAGAAGTCCTTTAACTGCCTAATTTTTAATTGTTTA
>NW_026390062.1:0-510 GCF_001194135.2 Octopus bimaculoides | reverse complement strand
ACATACATACATACACATACATATTCACCTCCTACACAGAAATTTCCATACACACACACATACATGTTCATTAGGATTTTCTCAGCAGGAAAACCACCAACAACAGCTCCAGCAACAACAACAACAGCCCATGTAACACCACGTGGAATATTAAACAATATCTTTCTTCAGATAAATACGACCACAGCAGCGTTTCTTTAACTTGGATAATCAGCGGAAGGCGATTATCATCAGCATCGCAACCCCTTCCCTAAACTGTTTTTCTTCTTTGTATTGTTATCCCTTTCAAGACTCTAAGGAGATCCCCTAAAATTTCATTGATCTCTTACATTATAGCTAATTCCATTTTGGCACAAGTTCCACGCTGTTATGCCACCATTTCATGCGTGTGTATGTGCGTGTGTGCATATGTCTGTCTAAATATGTCTGCGGATATGTGAATGTGCATATGGATATATATGTGTGTGTGTATGTGTGCGTGTTTGTATATATATATATATATATATATAT
>NW_026390061.1:481-771 GCF_001194135.2 Octopus bimaculoides | reverse complement strand
ATTTCCTGCCCCCATTCTTGTGCTATTCCTTCAATGTTTTACCTGGTCGATTTTTCTCAACCAATCAATGGGCCTAATGAGAAAACCTATCAATAACGAACCTGTTAATGGCTACTGGGAACAGCTGTAAATTCTGTGTAAAAATCAGTATAACTGGAGCACAAACATGGATTTAAGATCACACAGAGTTCTTTACTAATCTCAGCAATATTGTTAGCTTGGTGTACTAACAGAATTTATAAAGTATTTTACCCAAAATGATAATCACCCACTAACATATATATATATAT
>NW_026390061.1:0-305 GCF_001194135.2 Octopus bimaculoides | reverse complement strand
AGTAAACTAATAAGTAACCTAAAGTAATCTCCCTTTAATTTGTAGATCACACGTTCAAGTGGCACCTTTCTTTTTCTTCAGAAATGATGTGAATTTAGTGCTGGATTCTTGTAAAAACACAACTGCTTTCGTTGACATTGAGAAACCTTTTTTAAGAAGTGGAACATAAATATAAAACAATATTAATTTTTAATGGAAAAATAAACTGATGACCCTATTATGTATCCAAGTTTAAATTATTCATGCATTCCAAGCATCAAAGCAATTTGCGCAGCCTTTTTCTTGTGAAAAGCGAAAATACATAC
>NW_026390060.1:0-241 GCF_001194135.2 Octopus bimaculoides | reverse complement strand
GACCTACTGATGAGAACTAAGGGAAATATCTCAAAGTTTGAAATCCCGTGATATAGGTATATCTGTGATTTTCATTTGCACTTTTTTAACCGCAATGTAAGGTTAACTTTTTTACTCGTTCCTCGATTTTCGTCAGCCTGTTGAATTTTCAGTGAGATTGTGGTTTGAGTATTTTTCATCTCTTATATCTAGCAATGCTGGTACTTCGTGTACCCTCAATTATAAGTAATAGTTAATTATA
>NW_026390059.1:0-949 GCF_001194135.2 Octopus bimaculoides | reverse complement strand
CACACACACACACACACACATATATATATATATATAAACATGCATATATACATACAAATAAAGTTTAGTTTGTTCATGTCTCAAGTAATAGATAAACGTTTTCTGCTCCATGTTTTCTCCTTATCAGCATCTGACCTCGGAGTTCTAAGAGGCCAAATCACTCTTGTAGGATTTGAACTAAATAACTCGAAGAGTAAAATTCAACACTAGTCAACGTTCAGTAGAGTTGTACCAATTCTGATATTCTAATGATTTCCTGTAAACTGATAATTATCGTAAATATTGATTAAAGTCGAAGTGTGATTGAAATACGAAAAATATCAAACACGTGCTCATTGATTTCTTATATAAACACTGGATCACGTTTCCTATGTAAAGAGACATATTCGTTGAAATCGATATTCAATGTGGTCAGTACTCTAATGTTTAATTTCGGTTTTATGGGTTGTCGATAGTAAATCAGGGCTGACACATTTTTGGAGCCTTGAAAAGGGAACCGTAGTGTTTGAGATGTAGTTTTGTTTGGCATTGCTATACATGAGTGATATTACAATGTGAGACCCCCCCCCCCCCTGGTATTGTGAAGCGTGACCTTTGCAAAGAATTTGTCGGATCTATTTATGTTATTCACGAGAGACACAAAACTTTAAAAGAATCTTTTTTGAAACTTCCCATGCGAAGTGCGCCAGAAATAGTTTGATCTCTTTTGTGCCATGAAATAAAAAAGAAGATTGACTGAATCTGTTATTTATCCTCGTTTGTCTGGGATGGGGCATCAGCCACACCCCAAAAATGGAAGAAAAAAAAATACATGGGGAACGGTGCAGATACACTAGTTATCTCCCTTTAACTGTCCACCAAAAGTTACGCAAAGCAGTGTTGCGATGGAGCTGCCCTCGTTATTAATATTTATGTTTATATATATATATATATATATATATATATATAT
>NW_026390058.1:0-247 GCF_001194135.2 Octopus bimaculoides | reverse complement strand
TATATATGAATATATGCATATATACGTACAGGACACCACGTTTGCATATTGAACTCATCCGTTCTTGTATTTCATGTTGTTTTCTGTTGGTGGTGTCCTGTAGCCGTATATGCATCCATCTATCTCTCTCTCTCTCTCTATCTATCTATCTCTCTATATATATACATACATACATACATACATATATTTTTAAACGGCCAAATTAATATGCATGCACGCACACAAAGGCTTTCCTCTAAGCACCTAC
>NW_026390057.1:0-445 GCF_001194135.2 Octopus bimaculoides | reverse complement strand
GTGTGTGTGTGTGTGTGTGCATGTGTGTGTGTGTGTGTGCGGTGGTGGTGGCTTGACTCTGGCCGAAAAACTTTCGCTAGTTGATGGATATGCAGAGCGTCGTTCACAGTATGGCTCTCTCCTGGCACAATGCTCTTGTTAACCGACTTCCAACGGAGAACGAAATTCCAGCGGAAGCTCTCTCCGCTAGTTTATTTCGTCGTACTTCCGTTGGATCGTTACAGAAGAAGAAAGACGCGTTGATGGCGGATGATAGCCAAAGTGTGGGACGGTTGGATGGATGGCTGGATGGCTAGGTAGAGAGAGAGGGGGGTAGAGAGAGGAACAGAGAGGGGGAAGGAGTGAGAGAGAGGGAGAGAGAGACAGGGCAAGACGGTGGAGAGAGAATCAGAGACGGAGAGAGAGGGATAGATAGATAGATAGATAGATAGATAGATAGATAGAT
>NW_026390056.1:0-370 GCF_001194135.2 Octopus bimaculoides | reverse complement strand
TTCCTGCAGTGGGTTGTGTGTATGAGTGCGCTTCTTTACCTCTTTCTGTGTATGTAATTTTGAATGATTATTGCGGATATGACTATAAAATCTGCACGCACATTATTTCACTTAATTTCGAAGAAAACTTTCACGAACTTTCATAAGGCTGAGTGTTGTCTTTATTTTTATTTTTTCATGATTTCTATTGCTCCAAAAGTTGCATGCATTTTAGAATTGTTGTGATAGTTACTTATGTGAAATTTACTCATTTATCAAAACCAACGATCGAATCATTTAAATATCACATGTTATCAGAACTGATATTAGCATATGTGTAGAGTGTTACAACGATTTTCTTCTTTTAATTTCGAATATTTCTTATATATAT
>NW_026390055.1:0-486 GCF_001194135.2 Octopus bimaculoides | reverse complement strand
ACTTGCGCACACGCACACATATGCACAAATACAAGCACCAACTCACACATAAGCATGCGCATACACATACGCACATACAAACACACACACAAATACACATATAGGCTAAAAGTGTACTAACAAAAACCTGACTCCATTGTCATCCATAAATATTTTTGAAACGTCTCGTTGCTTGAGTGTCTGATAACTTTAGGATTCCTCTCAGAAGAGCGACAGAATAATTGAAGAAGGTCATTATGCAACAATGTAATGTCTTAATGCTATAAATAATACACACTTAGGAAAAGTTCAAAGATAATCCGAGTGGTGCTATGTCTTAGATTTAGTTCCATTCTCCTTCTGTCAGTGAAACAACTATTGCGCCATACGTCATTCTGATACGTAATCGGTATTCCGATGTATCTACATTATACGTCACTCCGGTGTGTCGTGCCAATACGGAAGTCCAACACGTCTTTCTAATGTACCATTTTAATAGATCAGTAT
>NW_026390054.1:0-234 GCF_001194135.2 Octopus bimaculoides | reverse complement strand
ATATATATATGTATATGTATATATATATGTATATATGTATGTATATATGTGCATATATATTTTGAGATATGTATATATAGAAACACACATACACAAACATACTTGTATATATTATATAATATATCATATATATGTTACTTATATGCATATGTATATATTCATATAGCATACATATTATATATAGCATACATATTATATATATATATATATGTATATATATATATATATATATAT
>NW_026390053.1:0-406 GCF_001194135.2 Octopus bimaculoides | reverse complement strand
TATATATATATATATATATTTGCAAGCTTTTCAAATTATAACGATAGTCTTCCTCTGCATATAACATGATACCCTCTGTACTGTGCATAACAGTGTGTGTGGAGGGTAACGTGTACGTCAGGCATGAGCGTGCTCGACCGTCTATTGAAAATCTATTAGAGAGAGATGAAAGCAGTGTGAGTGTCAGACATATGGCTCAGATGATTACAACGATGCAGTAGGCGTGAACATTGGAGTGCACCAGGAAATAACATAGGCCACTATGCATGCGCGTTCAAAAGTGTGATGATACATGTGCGTGCATGCATATGAACTAACGCATATGTATATGTTTGCGAGGATATATGCCTATATGCGCATATATATATATATATTCGCGTATATTATGTATCAGTGTAATATATAT
>NW_026390052.1:0-317 GCF_001194135.2 Octopus bimaculoides | reverse complement strand
GCATGTATGTATATATGTATGCATGTATTATGGATGTATGTATGCATGTATGCTTGTATGGATGTATGTATGCATGTATATATGTATATATGTATGTATGCACGCATGCATGTATGTACGTACGAACACACGTACGCAGTACGTGTGTGTGTGTGCATGTGTATGAGTACTCGTATTCTATTGCTTCATTTTTTGGCTCAACGCCAAGAGAAGGGAACATAAACAAACTAACAGCTGTTAAGAGGTGGTGGGGACACAAAAGTGACATACATGCATACATACATATATACATATATACATATATACATACACACATG
>NW_026390051.1:0-629 GCF_001194135.2 Octopus bimaculoides | reverse complement strand
TATATATATATATATATATATACACATTCATACATACACGCGCAAACGCGCGCGCGCACACACACACACACTTTATGTGTGTGTGAGAGTGTGTATATGCTTATTGGGAGAACAAAGAAAAAAGAAGCACCAGACATGTAAACATCCCGACCCCCACCCTCAACACTCAAATTACTTATGTAGAGTTGTCACAGTTTTTCATACATACATACATACATACATATGTAATTAGTATGATTACTTATACATGAACACACACAAACAAATTTATGTATATATATATATATACATAACACATACTTACACACACGTATACACACACACACATATATATATACACGTGTGTGTGCGTATGTATGTGTGTGTATGCAAGTATGTATGTTTCTATGCATACTTGTATATATAGTGTGTGGTTGTTTGTAACAAAAAGCTTTCACCTTCAGAATTAATTACTCAATACTCCAAGAAGTACAGAATGATTTTATTGGTGACTCACAAGCGGTTGTGAACACTAAAATAGACATCGATAAAGTTATATACCTCTATATACATTTGTACACATACAAATATGCATGTGTATGTATGTATACACACACACACCAATACATTTAATTACACATGCGTATGTG
>NW_026390050.1:0-234 GCF_001194135.2 Octopus bimaculoides | reverse complement strand
ATATGTGTATATTTGTATATGCGTGTGCCTGTGTCTTGTGTTTGTACCCCCACCATTACTTGACAACTGATGTTGCTGTGTTTACATTCCCGTAACTTACCGGTTTCGTAAAAGACACTGACACAATGAGTACTACGTTTACAAAGAATAAATCCTGTCGTTGATTTCTTCAACCAACGGTTGATGCTCCACCATGGCCGCAGTCACATAACTGAAACAAGTAAAGCAATAAAA
>NW_026390049.1:0-261 GCF_001194135.2 Octopus bimaculoides | reverse complement strand
ACCCGGAATCATGTGGTTGGTAAGCAAGCTACTTACCACACAGCCACTACACACATATATGTATTTATAGATACATAAGATAAACTTTTGCACACACACGGACACAAAGACACGCACGCACACACACTCGCACATATATGTTAATTACTGACACTGCAAAATCCAATCTGAATGCGAAATGCGCTATCTTTAAGATAGTATATTCGCACTGTATGTAAATATATGCATATATATATATATATATATATATATATATATATA
>NW_026390048.1:0-529 GCF_001194135.2 Octopus bimaculoides | reverse complement strand
GCGCGCGCACTTGGGGGAGGAACTGAATGTGTGTACAGACTTCTCTTCGGCATATTTCCAGCTCCTAATATATTTGTTGTTCATTTCCCATGCTTCCATTTGCATATTCCTTATTTATTCATATATTTATTACCGTTAATATTCCTATAATATACATACGTGCGCGCACGCATACACACTTACACACATATGTACATACATACATAAACACACTCACATATACATACATATATGTGGGAGGCGTACGCGCGCGCATGTGTGTGTGTGTGTGTGTGTACCTCACTTGCTCTGGAACCAACCGACTCTGATGTTTCATGCAATCGACACCATTGTTCCTTTAATTACTTCCAGCCAAACTAATTGTATGCATAAACAAACTAACAATTTGTTGATAACCGATGTTTCACAGTTGCCTTCTCTTGGCAAACC
The DNA here is from genome assembly GCF_001194135.2 of Octopus bimaculoides. NCBI lineage: Eukaryota > Metazoa > Mollusca > Cephalopoda > Octopoda > Octopodidae > Octopus > Octopus bimaculoides. The sequence continues at coordinate 100 of NW_026390048.1, read as the reverse complement.
AGCGACGCGTGGGCCCCGAAACAATTTTGGCGGTGTTGAACTTGTAAATATCAATCTGTTTTGTTTCATTTCTGAAATAGCACTTCTATTATTGCAGTTA
>NW_026390047.1:0-507 GCF_001194135.2 Octopus bimaculoides | reverse complement strand
TATATATATATATATATATACACATATAAATATTTCATTATCATTGTTTTAACATCCACTTTTCCTTGCATTGGTTGCTTGGAGTTTGTTGAGGTGGGTCTTCTACTGTCAGATGCCCTTGTTGAAGCCAACCCTTACCTGTTTCCATGTAAGGAAATATTTCTCATGACCAAACATGTTTGGAAATGAAGGACATCGCATGCACGATGGTGATATTTATTTTACAACCATTGTTTGACGTCATGAGAAAGAGACAGTAATACATACACACACATATGTATAGAAATACGTGCATACATACATATATATATATATATATACGATGGATATCTTTCAGTTCCCATCTACTAAATCCACTCATAAGGCTTTAGGTCAGTCTGGAGTTATAGTAGAAGTTACTCACCCAATATACCACACAGTGGAATTGAACCCAAGATCATGTGGTTCAGAAGCAAACTTCTTACCATACAGTCATGACTGCACCTACATATATATATATATATATAT
>NW_026390046.1:0-230 GCF_001194135.2 Octopus bimaculoides | reverse complement strand
ATACGAGAATTCATTAATCTCTCAATTGTACTGACACATCTAGTATCGATTCCTCATGTTTGGGACACTCAACAACTGGTTTAGGAGCATCCGGTGGTGCAGATGTATCTCGTCTTGTAATAAATAAATACAACACGTTAAAATAATTCTTCCGCAATGTAACTTCTCGTTTTGCCATCTGTGATTTTATTTTTGATCTTCTAAATAAATAAAGATATATATATACATAT
>NW_026390045.1:0-220 GCF_001194135.2 Octopus bimaculoides | reverse complement strand
ACTACCTTCTGACTGGTTCCTCTTTGGTTTTTGTTCTTACTACACACAAGACTATTCCTGTTCTAGCATCTGTCTTTTTCTCTCGCAGCGCCCAAACTTGATGTCACTTGCCTTACAAGATATATCAACAGCCAATGTAGTGCAAATCGACTCTTCCCTGGATGTTACAAAAGTAAGTATTTACAAGTCTTTATAGCCTCTAAACATCACCTTCTCTTTC
>NW_026390044.1:0-341 GCF_001194135.2 Octopus bimaculoides | reverse complement strand
TATGTGTGTATGTGTGTAAAATGAAGGGAAATTCTGGGTAGAAGCCATTCATCATCACCATCGCCATCACCACCATCATCAACACCCTCTTCCACCTCCACACCCTCCACCATTCAACGTGTTTACTTAACAATTAATTGTCTTTTCGACTCACTTATTCTCTCAGCTACCAAATACACCCCACAAACATTCTACCCGCTTCTACCCCATCATCACCCCGACCATCTACAGACATTCTTACACCACTCCACCACCACCACCACCACCACCACGATTCACTACACACGCACGCGCACACACACCTATACCCACATGTGAACACACACACACACACACACACA
>NW_026390043.1:0-271 GCF_001194135.2 Octopus bimaculoides | reverse complement strand
CGTCTGTTGTTATTATTTGTATATTCTCCCATATATATATACATATATTTGTATGTATATGTATATATATATAAACATATATATGTGTATGTGAGTGTGTGCGTGTATTTCATTTGCTTGCAGCCATACTGGAGCACCGGCATTAGAAGAATAAATCAGCCATAAGATTTGTTCTTAATACTTATCCTATCGGTATCGTTTGCCGAAACGCTAAGTCAAGGGGACATAAACGCAACAGCATCCTTTGTCAAGTAATGGTGGGGGAAAATAC
>NW_026390042.1:0-541 GCF_001194135.2 Octopus bimaculoides | reverse complement strand
TCATTACTACCGCCATTCTTCTTATTATTATTCATATCACCGTTTGTATTTCTTGTACACCTTTCATGTTCCGTTTCACAAGTATCGATGGTGCCATTAATGAGTTTCACATTATTAAATTTAATATTCTCAACAATATTAGAGTTATTATTATTATTATTATTATTATTATTATTATTATTATTATTATTACTATTATTATCATCATCATCATCATCATCATCATAATTATTATTATTACTTCTATCATTACGGTATCTTATGTTATTCCTATTTATTGAAGCGATGATAGACCCCACATTAGGAGTAACCGATAAGCTAGCTTTATACCTGATTTGTTACAAGTAGTGTAATATTTGTGATGCTTTGGGAAATAGCTTCCACTCAAATTATAAATTGGAACTTAGCTCGATTTAAGCATTTCGATTCTAGCCTGTTTCTGAGTATTGTTAATACTCTTAAATCTCTATATAAATTAGTATAATTTATATATATTTACTTGTATATACAAATGCATACATATGTATATACATATATATGC
>NW_026390041.1:0-597 GCF_001194135.2 Octopus bimaculoides | reverse complement strand
TATATATATATATATATATATATATATGTATATATGTATATATGTATATTGATATATATTTTCCCTGTTTTACTTTGAAGATCCTACCCTTATAGCAATTTCTTTGTATTTATTTAAATAATATATTCTTTATTTTTTCTGCATTGATATTCTTCTTCTGGAGGATTTTTCTCTTCTGCTATTATTGCCTCTAAGATATACATTTCCTTATTGTTGTGTTTTTATCATTCTATGTAAATGAATATCAATATTGTAAATATATGGACTGATATGTTGGTATTCTAGAATATCTGCAACTGACAATATTAAAATCCTAAAAACTAAACAAAAATAAAGAACTTAATTACTGGCATTTTCAAACAGCAAATTGAATTTGATTGATCTTGTTTGTCCATGTGACTTTGGAAATATTAACACTTTTATTTTTTTGTCCACAGAAAGTGGCCAAAAAAAAAAATGTTCTCTTTAATTTTTAACAATTGTCAATACAAGTGGCCAAAGTAACCATTTCTTGCCTATGACCCCTTTTGACTCCTATTTTACCCTACTGGACCTCCATAGCCATTTGATGTGCAAAAAAAAAAAAAATCTTACTGT
>NW_026390040.1:0-264 GCF_001194135.2 Octopus bimaculoides | reverse complement strand
AAAGGAAAAGTCAAAGAGTAAGTAGAACCCTTGCTTTTCTTTTGTTTTGATTGACTACACTTAACCTTGGGTGCTTGAATGTGCGTTGTCTTAGCTCGAAGTGGAAGCAAGCTTGTTTCCTCGACGACCTCAGATCACACTGGCTCTGCAGACAAATATGTGTTGGCCCTCGAGCCATTGCTGCGGAAGTTGGAGGCGATAGGGGGAGCACCGTATGATCTATGGTGTGGAAGAGGAGCTACGGCGTATGCGGATGACATCACC
>NW_026390039.1:0-381 GCF_001194135.2 Octopus bimaculoides | reverse complement strand
TAAGTAAACAAACGAACCATGTGTTGTTATCCACGCCCTGGGAAATTTATTTCCGTCAACCGTATTGTTTTCTCAAACACACAAGATATTGGTCTATAAATTAAGGATGTTTTTGAAAGATACCATATTTTGTCATCAGAAAATATATACTCTCTCACACAACAATTAAGATCTATTTATTTTAAATCGCTTATTTATTTATTTTAAATCGTTCGTCTTTCTTCCCCTGTGCACACACACACAAATTATTTTATGCACGAAAGGGTTTTGTTTTGTTTTTTTCCCCTAAAACGTTAAAATAAAGCTGAGTCGAGCAAAAAAAGTGTGTTTTGTTGAGTATTAATCCATTTATTTGACAGCAAAGAGGTAAGTAGCACTTTG
>NW_026390038.1:0-275 GCF_001194135.2 Octopus bimaculoides | reverse complement strand
ATTCTTTTGATGATGACAAGATGACAATTGATGACAGTTTTTTGTACATTTATGGTGATTGGGAGAAACATTTAAGTTTATCCAGATATAAAAACATTTTGTGTTTGACCCAGGATGGGGAATACAAGAGAATATTCTTAAATAGAAGAATTTATAAAGATGAAGTATATCTCTCCAGTATAGACTGTAAAGGACCAAGGTTTGTTGGAAGCCCCAGGTGGAGACAGAATGAATTGTATGTTGAAGGGTTGTTTATGTTGAATCGAGAAAGGTTC
>NW_026390037.1:0-663 GCF_001194135.2 Octopus bimaculoides | reverse complement strand
CATGTGGTTGGTAAGCAAGCTACTTACCACACAGCCACTTCTGCGCCTACGTAATCTTTTCTTTCTGAATCGGACTAACTCTTATCTTGAAGACCCTAATTACTAATCAGTTTTGGGCTGTGCATTTTTTATTGTGGGAAAGATGTAGCATTTACAGTCACACACCTATCATGATTGCAGATGAGAATGAAGACCAGGCTTGTGTACTCATTTGACTGAAAGATGATCAAGTGAATGGCTGGTTGTTTTGAATATCATTCTGCAGATGGTGAAGATATTTGCATCACAGTACTTGAGGAGTCTTGATCCAGTCTCTTTTCTTGTACCATACTCATAACTATCGTTTATAGAATAATAATGAGCTGATTGCATTCATTGCTCTGGTGTGCTGCATCGTTATGTTGATGATGTTGAAATTAATAGTGTGTGAGAGATTAGTAAGAGGAAAATTTTGATCTAAGATAATGGTGATGATGTTGGTGCTGATGGTGATGACAACTTAGTACTGTTGCATAACTTACATGACAATTACACACCTATGGGTGGCTGTGTATACGCCTCTCCCTCTTTCCATACATCTCTCTCTCTCTCACTGTGTGTGTGATTGTGTGTTTGTATGTGTGTGTGTGTATATACATATATATCTGTGTATATATATATATA
>NW_026390036.1:0-461 GCF_001194135.2 Octopus bimaculoides | reverse complement strand
ACACTGCTACATAATACCTATTTACAGCGAAGCATTTAAATGAACGATAGTTAAATATTTTTGTCATTATTCTCAGTGCATCATTAGTGATAATAAATGATGTTGTGACACCTTCAACTGTAGACTGACACGGAATGGACTCGATTGGCAACAGCTCAATTCCATTGAAAGCATATAAACGTCTGTAATAATATATACAAATTCTCTTTTTGTGAGATTGTAAATACATTGCTGTAATTAATGAAGTTGATTCACTTTCATTTTATCGAATTTCATCATTTAAATAAATAGAAAGAAAATATATGTGTAAATGACATGTATTGCCATCACTTTTTCAGATGATCCATGTCGCAGTGCTCCCTGCAAAAACAATGCGTCTTGTCACTCAATTGGCTCTACGTTTAAATGCTGCTGCCACCCGCAATACACAGGAAAATATTGTAATCAAGGTATTTACTTTT
>NW_026390035.1:0-357 GCF_001194135.2 Octopus bimaculoides | reverse complement strand
TTTCATTCTTTCGGGGTCGATAAATTAAGTACCAGTTCCATACTGAGGTCAATATAATCGACTGGCACCCTCCCCCAAAATTTCGGGCCTTGTGCCTAGAGCAGAAACGAATATCTTGTTTTAGGACCGCGAGCTTGCAGAATCGTTAGGAGGCGAAATGCTTAGCGGTATTTCGTCTGTCTTTACGGAATTTTTGACGTATGGTACCCATATATGCATGTATATACGCATATATATATTATTATTATAATATGATCGAACGCCACGCATCCATTTCCAAGTTTATATATTCGTCGGACAGTTTTGTTTCTAAACAAAGCTGTCCGACAAACGGGAACGTGAAACTCTGAGTAACAG
>NW_026390034.1:0-394 GCF_001194135.2 Octopus bimaculoides | reverse complement strand
TATATATATATATATATATATATATATATATATATTCATATACATAGACATATCTGTATCATATACATACACTTATTATATATATATAAATATATATATATATATATATATATACATACATACATACATACATACATACATACATACATACATACATACATACATGTATATATTCACGCAACCTTTTATTTTTCAATATATATTACTATATACATAATTAGGTGTATTTGTATTCATATGAATATATACATGTACGGATATCTATATAAATGTAAATATATATAAATGTATCCACGTAAATGTTTATATATCTATGCGTATTTATACACACAAATATAAATATATACATAGGAGTGGCTGTGTGGTAAGTAGCTTGCTTACTAACCACATGGTT
>NW_026390033.1:0-216 GCF_001194135.2 Octopus bimaculoides | reverse complement strand
ATGATAATGGTTAAACGACAGCATAACATTTTCCAAGAGACTGTCTAAACACACGTCTGCATAACAATGATTATTCTTAGACGCTGAACTTTCGGAGAAGTGAAGTGAGGTTAAATGGTTAAATGACCAGAATATGACGCATTCCGAAGGTTTTATTTTGTTTTCACGTTTTCATATATAATGTCGCAAGGTAGCAAAACGGGAACTCGACATATG
>NW_026390032.1:0-208 GCF_001194135.2 Octopus bimaculoides | reverse complement strand
GCTAAGCCCCCAAATATCTAGATTAATCTACCTGATATAGTCACAAGCGATGCAATAACAATAGCTTTAAATACGATTTTGCAGTGGCCATCAATGTAGGGTAAATGCTTGCTGATGAGAATATAATGATTTTCTTATCAGCAACCGGTCATATAGTCAATCCCTCCTTTCCTGCCCGCGGTGAAGCTGGATAAACATGAGAGACGTT
>NW_026390031.1:0-218 GCF_001194135.2 Octopus bimaculoides | reverse complement strand
CTATCCGACAATCTATCTATCCATCTATGTATCTATTTATCTATATATTTGTGTATAATATCAAAGACATACGTACGTATATATATACTTTTTTTTCTAGGATGCTAACTCAAAGACAACGCTACCATGTTATTTTGTTATGGTGTGGTGAGCAGTCCATATAAATTCGGACAACTTCTTAATGTTTTAAAAGTTGCGAGTATAAACGCCACGGTGGA
>NW_026390030.1:0-280 GCF_001194135.2 Octopus bimaculoides | reverse complement strand
ATATATATATATACATATATATGTGTATATATATATATATATATATATAAATATATGTATGTGCATATATATATATAGGCATACATATATAGATATATGTATGTATATCTATATGTATATATATATGTATTTATATATATATGTATATATATATGTATATATGCATATATATATATATCTATGTATATATGTACATATGTACATATATGTGTATATATATGTATGTATATGTGTATATATATGAATGTATATATATGTATATATATATATATATATATAT
>NW_026390029.1:0-655 GCF_001194135.2 Octopus bimaculoides | reverse complement strand
GAGCTAGGAAGATTTATCTCATCAACTGTGTTAACAGTTGAAGTATTAATGTGGTCATTAACATGGGCATGATTATTGGTTGAGTTGGTGTTATTAATAGTTTGGTAGTTATTTGTAATGTTATCAATAATAAGACAATTTTTATTTTCAAGGGTCCTAGCTAGTTCAATGTTTTTTTCTATTTAACTTATTGATAATAGATCCTATGTTGGGGAGAGTAGAGTATGAGATATGGATTGTGTGTTGAGAGAAGATTTTATAATATCTATGGTTAGGGTCGAAATTATTTTGTAAGATATCCATAAACTTCTTATAGATGTTTGTAGAAACTGCATAGTTGTAAGAGATGTTAAGCTATATAGAATTTTTTCTTCTAAATTTGTAATATGAAGGGGGTTTGTGGTTATCATAAGTGTTTCGGGTTATATTATTGTTGCTATTATCATTGGTAGTTTTCTTATTAGGATCTATTTTGTTATGTAAAATAATTTTCCTATTTTTATTTTTATGGTCCTTATTATAATTTCTTAAGCTAGGCATTTTATTGGTGTTAATATGGTTGTGTAGGCATTTATCAGGTTGTATTACAATTTTATTCCTATTGGTTAAGCAGGATAGGTTATTATTAGTAGGTCTTTTCTTACCATTATTTACG
>NW_026390028.1:0-526 GCF_001194135.2 Octopus bimaculoides | reverse complement strand
GTTTTAGCTACAACTAGGAAGACTCTATGAGGTTAAGAAAGTTTCTTTTAGCAAGGTTAAGAGAGGAGATCATGCATAATCGTATAAACATCAGAGCTTGCATGCTTTGTGTTTCACTAAGGCATATTTTTGAACGATGCTCTTCGAACAGTTACTGTGGTGGGTTAGAGTTCCTTGCAGTGATGTGCTCCGGTTGTGTGTTGAATAAGATAGACGGATTAGTTTGTTAACTTGGGGTAATGGCCTCTGATTCTGTGTTGAATATGATAAGGTAAATATTTCTGCACAGCGGTTAGCTCGTCAAGTGGAATAAAATGTAAAGACAATGTTTTACTATGAACAGTTGACAGAAACATATATATACCTGAACCATTAGCTGATAAAAAGCGCCATAGCATTCCAGTTTTGAGCTGGAGGTATGTATCCCATCTACTATGCTCCAGTCGTTAGCAACCTGGTAAAACGAGGATACCTAAGGTTCTTCACTGTAAATGTAAACATCGTGGTCTTCTGAAAATGATTCAAC
>NW_026390027.1:0-266 GCF_001194135.2 Octopus bimaculoides | reverse complement strand
TTTGCTTCCCAAGCATTATGGTTCGTCTTTCATTTCCATTACGTGGCCTGTTGCATTAGGATTTCCTAATATAACCCAGGAATGAGGATGTCGTTAAGAAGTTGTTTTTCTGTGATGAAACACAGCAGCGATTAGCACATTCACATTCGAATCTGCCGAAACGTATTAAGTGTATATTTGTTTTTGTTGGCACTTCGTCGCTTACCACGTCGAGGTTTCCAGTTGATCCGATCAACGGAACGGCCTGCTCGTGAAATTAACGTGCA
>NW_026390026.1:0-248 GCF_001194135.2 Octopus bimaculoides | reverse complement strand
CATGTTACTCCACTTCATGTTGCTCCACTTCATGTTGCTCCACTTCATGTCGCTCCACTTCATGTTGCTCCACTTCATGTTGCTCCACTTTCATGTTGGTCCAGTCCACTCAGCTGGCAAAAATGAATAATTCTGCAAAGGACTGGTGTCTTGTCCATGTGGAGAATACATGCACCATGGGAACTGGGGAACTGGTCCTATGGCTCTACATGACTTGGGAAAGATCTCTATTTTTATTACCCCCCCCC
>NW_026390025.1:3476-4196 GCF_001194135.2 Octopus bimaculoides | reverse complement strand
CACAAAACCAGATGTATGTGTGTACTTGCATCTTCACAGAGGCTTATATGCATGCACCATACAACTTATGTGAGGGCATTTATACATCCATATCCAGTAACGGTTATCTTTAATACTTCTTCCATTGTATTGTGTGTTTGTTTCTGTTTTGCATCTCATCACCATTGTCATTTAGCGTCCACTTTTCATGCTGACATGGGTTGGATGGTTTGACTGAGGACTGGAAAGCTAGGAGGCTGCACCAGTCTCCAATCTGAATGCCCTTTCTAATGCCCTGGAAGCCCTTTCTAATGCCCTGGAAGCCCTTTCTAATGCCCTGGAAGCCCTTTCTAATGCCCTGGAAGCCCTTTCTAATGCCAACCACTATAAGAGTGGGTACATTTCGTGTGCCACCGGCATGGGAGTCAGGTGGCACATGCTCAAATGATGGTTTTTATGTGCCAGTCAAGCGGCACAGCACCTATTATTTTATTATTGATCTTCTATGTTAATGAAGCATTATACTTTAATTTTCTGCTTTTCTTTAAATGAAATGAAAAGATACATTGTGGCACTGTTATTTTAATGAGTTATGTCTATTTATCACCTGAAGAGACACATCTGCACAGTCAGATGCTCCTGAACCATTTGTCAAGTATCCCAACTGTGAGGGATCAATGCTAGATTTGTCAAAACAATTGTAGTGATTAATAAAAATTCCTGTATCTTCCATCATGTCTT
>NW_026390025.1:0-2315 GCF_001194135.2 Octopus bimaculoides | reverse complement strand
CTAAAGAGTGTAGAACCATCTGCGGAACATAAGTGATGTATTTGTCAATCATGATCGAAATTGGATGAAAACTATTGATTCTACATATATATATGTATGATAGACTCTCCTATCAGTGTTGACGTATGAGGATCTGACAACCTACTCTTCCTTTGTCACAATACTTAGGTTAAATGTGAGTCCTCCCAACGATTTTTAAAGAAGAACACAGATGCTGCAAGTATGAGGATCGCAGGTCAGTGCAGGTGGTATATTTGTGCCCACGCTTCTCCTTTGCCTTGCACTCCTAAGCCTGTCAATGCTGGTTGCAACAAAGTTTCTTATACCATTTTGATACAATGATCTCATACACACACATACATACATATATATATATATATATATATCAGTAAGATTCAGTTGAATTAGGTACTTAAATTGAGGTACCTCGTTAGGTTGGAATTATGTACAAACACAACAATATTAAGTAAATACCAAACTTGATACATAAGTACTGGCCGAATGATATTCTTGCAGTGTATGTAGGCAATTAGACATAGCTGAGGGAAGAAATCCCCTCTTGAGCTATTCAGACATGTAAATTATATTAAATATACGGTCCATAATATTTACAAAGGGCAGATTCTGAGACAGATGAATGAAATATAAATGAGTGATTATAGAAGTACAGGTATGAAACCATTATGGCTATTTCTAATGACTCCTTTAATTGATTAATGAAGATATCACATCATTGTAAAGAAACCATTTTCATCAGATGAATTTATGAACTTCAAAATAAAGGACATTCAGAATGATTTAACCACCCTAGAGATTATTATAATATGTATCTACCTCTTTCCAAGATTGGTTTCTTTTATATATAGTTGATATTAGATTATATTTTCATTTTCTGTTATTACTGCATTTGTTTTTTTTGCACATAAAATTATATTTATTTTTTACTAAACCTTTATTTAGCAGTTGTTATTATTAATAACATCAGGTTTTGTTCTCCCCTAAGTACAACGTATAACATTCAAGTTCTTTTATCTTTTATTTTATTTTTGTTTTTAGTTTTATTCTTATTAATTTTTGTTATTTTTATTTATTTTAATTTTTACTAATAAACTTTTTTATAATTTTTATATATTTTTACTTCTTTATAATTTTTATATATTTTTATCTTTTTATATATTTATATATCTCATTGTATACTTTATATTTTTATTTACCTTATATTTTTTACAATTTTAACTTTTTAAAAATCTATATCTAAAATACACTTCTTTATATATTTTAAATAATTCTTAATCATTTACCTTACATTTAACACTTAATATGTCTTATCGTTATCCTCCTGTAATTGATGTGTATGTTCAAATAATTTTTAAATTTTATTTTATTGGTATCTTTTTTATAAGTTTTATATATTTTCATTTTTACCCTAATATTATTTACATACTCTACATTTCTTTAGATTTGAATTCTCTTATTTCTCTTACCATCCTGGTAACCAACTGCTTAACAGAAATGGCCATCAAATCTGTCCCTCACCCTCCCTAAAGTCCAGACCTTGCTCTCTCTGACTTTTGCTTGTCCCCCAAGCTGAATGAGAACTTCAGGGACAGTGATTTTGAAGACATTGAGAAGATAAAGGAGGCTGTGACAAGGGTCCTGGACATCTTCTCTTTAAAGCACTTCCATGGGGCCTTCATTAATTAGCTGGAACACTACAAGAAGCGCATTGAAGTCCAAGGACCCTGCTTTGAAGGAGATTAGAGTTTTGTACTTCTTTAAAATTAAGAAATGTCTCTCCTGAAAAAGTCTCAAAAGTTCTGCAATGCACCTTGTATTTGAACAGCTGAGCTCCTCTAAACATGGTGTTGTATGACTATTTATAAAGCTATCAATATTTGAAAGAACATTTCAGTTGAAGTAGAGATAAAATTGCTGAGTGGAAGAATAAGTTAGGTATTTCTCATCTGTATAATTACTGGATCCAGAACAAAATGACCCCTGTTCAAAGCCCATGTGTTTCCTGGAGAAAAAATTATCTCTCTTTCCATTTTTTTCTTTTACTTTTAGGTAAAACTGAAGAATATGGAAACTTCCGAAATATATTCTTGTATTTGTATTGAACATTTATTATTTGGGTTTTATATGCAAAGATGTTTCTTGACAAAGGGTAAGTTCATAAAAGATATTTCTTATCTCATTTCTGTGTAGCATGGATCGGAAAAAATTCATTGAGGCAGGTTTTTTTATGGCTGAAATCATTCAATCTCATAGATACATACATACATACACACACACACACACACACACACACACAC
>NW_026390024.1:0-217 GCF_001194135.2 Octopus bimaculoides | reverse complement strand
TTTTTATTTCTTGTGTTTTTGGTCCCCTCACTCCTTCCCTTCTCTTTTTCTCACCTCCCTTTCTGTAACCCTCACTTCTGCTCTTTTTCATTCCTCTCTCTCTCTTCCTCTCATCTCTTCTCTTTATATTCCTTCAACTTCTCTTTTTGTCTCCCTCCACTTTTTCTCACCAATCTTTGTTTTCTCTTTCATTTCCTTGACACTCTCTCTCTCTCTC
>NW_026390023.1:0-345 GCF_001194135.2 Octopus bimaculoides | reverse complement strand
AATTAAATATCTATCGCAATTCTATGATTATACATTTTATGGTTCTTATCTTAATGAAATATCTGTTGAGCATAATGAAAATACGAACTGTAAGTGAAATTTATGATCTGTTTTAATGCTGAAATATTCCATTTAAAAATCTCTTTTAAACCTTTATGTATCTACATGTAACTCGTTTGCACTTGGGCTTTCTGTATTATAATAATCTGACGTAGTTTAACGACCTGTTATTATTTAAGGTCTAGATTACTCTCTCTCTCTCCCTCTCTCTGGCTCTCTTTCTTCCTCACTATACACACACATACATATAGATATACAAACTTATATATATACTCATGTATATAT
>NW_026390022.1:0-226 GCF_001194135.2 Octopus bimaculoides | reverse complement strand
TCCAGCATGGCCACAGTCAAAAGACTGAAACAAGTAAAAGAGTAAAGATACATCGGTTTTAGCAGATTGCTAACTGCGATAGCCATTTTTAATGATTTTACAGCCAGATGTTATTAAAGATCTACCGTCAAAGTGAGAGCAAGACATGTATATACCATAAAGAATATACGAAATATCAATGATTACTTTCACTTTTCAAATGTCTATAGATTCTAGTTCATAGCTA
>NW_026390021.1:0-452 GCF_001194135.2 Octopus bimaculoides | reverse complement strand
TATATATATACATACACTCACATATATCTATATATATATGTACATATACATACATGCTATTCATATTTTTATAAAGTGTGTACGCATAAACCTGTTTATATATACATGTATACCAATAGCTGCTGCACGTTCAATACACAAACCAAATAGTTGTTTGTTTGAACGAAAATATCTGCAAACAACAGCGGTAAAATGTCTGCTGATTTGGCGATAGAAAAACCAGTTTGAGCTCTTAAGATCTGATTTGCATTTGATTGAAACTACCGATATCTATACTGTACTCCAGATATCTGATAACATATATACATATATTATTTCACGCATGCTATATGAGAAGTAATAAATATTATCACATGATGTTACATTCGCATTTTGTTCGGTGTTTTTCTTCCGTAATCTAATTAAATATATTGAGTGGATGCTTGGTGTAAGCTCTCATAAAGATTGCCTCT
>NW_026390020.1:0-234 GCF_001194135.2 Octopus bimaculoides | reverse complement strand
AGGAATTCTTTGGGGTTTGAATAATTCACCTTTGGAAACATGGGCGTTTCCTTCAACATCCTTAAGCAACCCTTTGAGTGGGATGGGCTACTCGACATGAAGAAAATTCTAATTGGGCCCCACATGCAAAGTCATGCACTGTTTATTTTGGTATGAGATCACATTGCACATATAGTTGTGTTGTATGTGCTTGGTGTACCCTTATCAGACAGGTAGTCATGATGGGTATACTGG
>NW_026390019.1:75451-76396 GCF_001194135.2 Octopus bimaculoides | reverse complement strand
GCATATATATACATATATATACATATATATACATATATATGCATATATATTGCATATATATACATATATATATACATATATATATACATAAACATATATATATATATATATATATATATATATATATATATATATATATATACATATACATACATATGTTAGGCCACCTGTAACGAATTATAGTAGTTTAATGCAATGCATTAGGTTACGGGGACGTAAACAAAGTAATATCGACTGTGGGGCGACATGGGAGGACGCACTCAGATACATGCACATGTCCGCGTGTGCACACACACACACACACACATATACGATGGGCTTCTTTAAGTTTCTGTCTACCAAATCCACTCACAAGGCTTTGGTCGGCCCGAGACTATAGAAGAAGACACTTGCCCAAGCTTGGGCAAGTGTCTTCTGCTATAGCCTCGGGCCGACCGAAGCCTTGTGAGTGGATTTAGTAGACGGAAAGTGAAAAGCCCGTCGTATATGTATATATATATGTATGTGTGTGTGTGTGTGTGTGTTTGTCCCCTCAACATCGCCTGACAACCGATGCTGGTCTGTTTAGCGGTTCGGCATAAGTGACCGATAGAATAAGTACTAGGCTTACAAAGAATAAGCGCTGGGGTCAGTCAAATGACTGAAACAAGTAAAAGAATAAAATTATAAAAGAATATATATATACACACACCCCCTCCAGCGCGCGCGCGTGTGTGTGTAAGGAGGGTAAGCTACTGAGATGGCGCTAGTGTGTTGCGATGTGGTGTTTGAGGGATTTTTTTAATGAAGTCAAGTGAAATAATGTGAAGTGATGGTTACAAGGGTTAGAACAACAACAACAACAACAATACCAACTTCGCCACCACTACCACCACCACTACCACCGCCGTCCACATCAGCAACTGCAACGCCACTTCTGCCATCACCATCATCACCATCTTCATC
>NW_026390019.1:72218-74977 GCF_001194135.2 Octopus bimaculoides | reverse complement strand
GTGGTGGTAGTAGTAGTGATTGTGGTGGTGGTAGTAGTAATGATGGTGGTGGTGGTGGTGGTAGTAGTAGTTCCAGCGATGGTGGTGGTGGTGGTGGTGGTGTGGTGGTGGTGGTGGTGGTAATAGCAACAGAAGTAATAACAGTGGTTTATAGGGGGGGTTATCGTATAGGCGCTAGTATAGGTTAGGGTGGTAGTGGTAGTACTGGTGGTGACGGAGTTTAGCCCCAGGTCAGTCCTGATCCTGCAGACCTATGATCAAAGATGTTCCATAGGTGACCATTCTGTCTTTTATTCAAACATAGTGTATCTAGGACTACATTATATAATGTGCCCTTCCTTGTGTTTGTCATTTAAACCCCAAGTCAGTTCTGGTGGTGGCAGTGGTGGTGGTGATGTTTTTGATGATGATGATGATGATGATGATGATAGGAGGTGTGGGCGTTGGTAGTGGCGGTGGTGGTGGCGGCGGCGGTGCAAATGTAAAGTGGAGATGATCTGTTGGATCTTCTAACTGAAGTCACGGCTGAATGACTTCAGACGTGGGTTAGTGAGACTTTAGTGAAACCAGACACTGTAACAAGCTTGCTTAACGAGGCGTGACTGCCGTGGGGAGGTGGGAGTTAAGGGTGCGGTGGAGTGGCGGTGGGGGTTTAGTTTATTACTTCATTTACAGCGATGTGAAAAAAAGGCGTACCCACAGACGGGTAGATTCATCTGGATATATGAGCACACACACACACACACACATGCATACAGAGACACACACACAGAAACATTTATATGTATGTATATGTATATATATATCCAAATATAAATATATATATATATATATATATATATATATACACACACATATACATATGTACGCATCTTCATACATACATGTATACAATCACACACGCGTATATATACATACATATATATATATATATATATATATATATATATATACAAATACGACAATGTATATACATACATATGAAATTACATACCTACACATTTACATGTATATCCTACACACACACACACATATATGTTCGTATGTATGTGCATGTGTATATGCGTGTGTGTGTGTGCGTATGTGTGTTAAGTATATAACTCTTTATGCATTCTCATAAAACACATGTATTATGCATACACATAGTACATATGTGTATATATATATATATATATATATATATATATATTACGCATGTGTATGTATGTATACTCTGTGTGTGTGTGTAAGATTTATCACGCACTCCCTCTACTGTACAGCTTCCAAATTAATCTTGACTCAGTATTTTTCGACTGAAACTGCTCAACTAATTTTCGGATGGATTTCGAATTCTGAATATTGCTCACACACACACGCAAACACAAACACACATGTATTACACACACACATACATGTATGTCTACGACGAGCTTCCTTCAGTTTCCGTCTACCGAATTTCTAGAACAACATTATGTACAAAACCATATATATATATGGCACCCTCGGCATAACACCAACATGAACTTGTTGTCTCTGGGTGAGACTTGGAGCCAACTTTCACAAATGCAAAGCAAAAGATGATGATAGTAATAATAATTTCAAATTTTGCCACAAGGGCAGCCATTTGTTTGACTTTTGCTTTGCATTTGTACAAGTTGGATCCAAGTCCCACCCAGAGACCTCAAGAGACAAACAAGTTAGAAGTTCATGTAGGTGTTATGCCTAGGGTACCATATATTTGGATTTGTACATAGTGTTGTTCTAGAAAATGTTTAAGAAACCATAAGAAAATTATGTGTTTGCTTTAAAATTTGAGATCACATAGACAGTATTTTACGTAGGATATGGGCAGTTCCCATGAGCACTATCTTTTGAATTTCTGCCATTTTGGGGTTTCCTGGTATCTGAGCTAGGTAGCAATCAGCCCCTTTAGCTATCATTCCAAGGGCACCTATGACAACAGGTATTGTTTTAGTCTTCAGGTTCCACATTTTGCTAATTTCTATTTCAAGATCTTTATATTTGCTCAGTTTTTTGGTAGGTCTTGAAGGATACGTTTATATCGATTGGGACAGTCATATCAATGAGGAGGCATGATTTTTGTCTGAAGTCTTTCAGTATG
Organism: Octopus bimaculoides; assembly: GCF_001194135.2. Lineage (NCBI taxonomy): Eukaryota > Metazoa > Mollusca > Cephalopoda > Octopoda > Octopodidae > Octopus > Octopus bimaculoides. The sequence continues at coordinate 72,876 of NW_026390019.1, read as the reverse complement.
ATGTCTGGCCTATTTGCATCTATCTTTCTGTCAGTTTTTATTATTATTATTATTATTATTATTATTGCTACTATTATTATTATTATTATTCCTAATTAGGCATTTAATATTCACAGCATTGACACAATATAATACTGTCACCCTTTACATACATACATACATACATACATATATATATATCTTTTCTACTTTATGCACAAGGCCCGAAATATTATGGAAAGTGGGTCAGTCGATTAGATCGACCTCATTGTGTAACTGGTACTTAAATTATCGAACCCCGAAAGGATGAAAGGCAAAGTTGATCTCGCCGCCTTAGATATATTAAATATTATTTATATAATGGACTCTCTCATCGAAGACGATGTGTGAACGTTCAGCTTTTTGCCGAACGACCGATTTCTTTATTCGGCACTTCCGGCCACAACACAGGGGGGGGGGACACTACAAGGACAGACAGCTGAGTGATTTGATAACCTATACCGAACAACTGAGGTCGGATACAGAAGGTGTACGACTCTCGACTGAGTCCATGATTAAGATGGTACCGCCTTCCGCCTTTTCCAAAGGAGGAATTCCGACAGGACAGTTCATCTCCAGACGAGGGCTGGTGAACTACTTCATCGCCCATCTTGTTTCCAAGATCCGTCTGGAGAGGAGG
>NW_026390019.1:68046-68981 GCF_001194135.2 Octopus bimaculoides | reverse complement strand
GGGGGATATTCAGCGTGACACAGTGTGTGACAAGTCTGACCCTTTGAATTACAGGCACAAAGCAGAGACAGGAAGTAAAGAGTGAGAGAAAGTTGTGGGGTGGAAGAGTACAGCAGGGTTTGCCACCATCCCCTGCCGGAGCCTCGTGGAGCTTTAGGTGTTTTCGCTCAATAAACACTCACAACGCCCGGTCTGGGAATCGAAACCGCGATCCTATGACCGCGAGTCCGCTGCCCTAACCACTGGGCCATTGCGCCTCCTGTGACAATTAGGTACAATGGATACAAGGAACAACAACAGATGCGTTAGGAAGTGATGTGGAAGAAAGTTCGTTGGTGAAAATATTAACACAAATGGCTGAGATGTGGGAGAGTAAATATGGCGGGGCTTACACAACTGTAGGACAAAGCAGTTGAGAAAGTTTATATATATATATGTTTGTGTGTGTATATACATGTGTGTATGTATGTATAAGAGTGTGTGTGTTTGTATCTCAATATATATGTATATACATATCTATCTGTATATATGCATATATATATATGTATACATACATATAGATCTATATATTATATACATACATACATATAGATCTATATATATATACATACATACATACATATAGATCTCTCTCTCTCTCTCTCTCTCTATATATATATATATATACATATAGATCTATCTATCTATCTATATATATATATTATGTACATACATATATATATATATACACATATATGTATACACACACACACACATATATATATATATATATATATATATATATATATATACATGTATATCCGTGTGTATGTCTATGTATATCTATGTGCATATATATATAAATATATGTATACACACATACACACAGCCATATATATATATACGTATACATATATCCATATACACACACGGATATATATATATATATATATATA
>NW_026390019.1:65769-66452 GCF_001194135.2 Octopus bimaculoides | reverse complement strand
ACTGCTGGGAGGGTACCCAATTATTGCTACGCTAGTGCTATACTAGGTGCAATCAATGGGAGCGGGTAAAAGTGGAGGTTTTACCCAAAATTTGTGTAACAATTAGAAAATGGAATATATATATATTTATAAAAAAAGAAGTTTGAAAACGCCAATATATACAAAATGAATTTTAATTTAAAATTTTGTCAGAGATATTTTTAACATGTTTCGGTTCTTGTAAAAACGAACCTTATCAAAAATACATATTTAAAAAAATGAAATTAAATGAAAAGTTCAATTATATGTATGTATGTGTGTCTGTGTTTGTCCCCCCAACATCGCTTGACAACCGATGCTGGTGTGTTTACGTCCCCCTAACTTAGCGGTTCGGCAAAAGAGAACCTATAGAATAAGTACTAGGCTCACAAAGAATAAGTCTTGGGGTCGATTTGCTCGACTAAAAGGCGGTGCTCCAGCATGGCCGCAGTCTAATAACTGAAACAAGTAAAGAGAGAGTATATGCGTACATACGTCTCTAGATATGTCAGCATGTATATACATCTGTATATGTGTGTGTATATACGTGTGTATATATGTCTAGATGTGTATATAATTAGGTTTCAAACGTCAGAACTCCACTCATACATGTGTTCTTTAAATGGATTTACCTACCCTGCACCCTCCACATAGTCACCATCCCC
>NW_026390019.1:62186-64210 GCF_001194135.2 Octopus bimaculoides | reverse complement strand
CCACATTTCTTAAAAGCACTCGAAGACAAAGCAATTCTCTCCTTTGGAATGCCTGCCATTTATCAAGAAATGGCAGCAAGAAAAAGAAGAAGAAGAAGAAGAAGAAGAAGAAGAAGAAAAAGGAGTAGAACAACAACATGAACAACAATAACAACGCGTGTAGCAACAGTTAGTACAGTAAGTATAACAGCACCAACAACGTAGGGACATGTGCTTAGGATGCAGTTTGCGCCGGATGAGCAGACTTTAGCAGCAACACCGGAGATGTAATTGAAGAAATATACTGGTGCGTTAAGCTGACCGTGTTTACCCCACTCCCCATATATATATATATATATATATACAAATGATATATGAGCATATTCACGTATACATACATATATGAACATACCTACATCTAGATGTATATATAGATGCATATCCAGGTACAGGACGTCAAAAAACGTGGACAAAAAAGGAACGGGAACATAAACAAAGCACAAAAAACAGACTTTATATATAAATATATATATGTATATATATATATATATATATATCGAAACGTCTAGATAGAATAGAGACAGCTGATGAAGGGATATTCCAAGTGGCTTTCCGTTTTCCTATATGTTCGTTCCGTTGTCTGTAGTTTATTGTTCTAACGTCCTGTACCCTGATATGCATGTATATACACATGTAGATGTAAGTATGTACATATATGTGTGTATACATGTATATATATTCTTTGTATTATATATATATATATATATATATATATATATACACACACACACACTGCGTGTCAAATTATTAGGCAGCTTTCAGTTTTTTCGCAATAACAGTATTTATTCGTTCGAATCCAGATATTTTCTCACTGCATAATGATAGCACCCATCTCCATGTACTGTACCAAAATATATCTGATCAACCCATACGTAAAGAAACAGTGCCCATTTTTTGTTAGTAGGCATCATTTTTAACCGTCTTTAATTATTAGGCAGGTCCAATAAAAATACTAATTATGCAAAAACAAACATTTATTTAATGCGACAATTAATTTTTAACAATAAATATAACCACAACGGACTTTATAATGAACATAATAATATGTTTGAACGGAAATGATACAAGAAATATGATGTCATAAAGTTCTTAATGATGGATGTACGATCCTCCACACGAAAGGACGTTTCTAGTGCGTTTGTCCATTGAACTTGTCAAGGTAACTATTTCACCTGGTGTAATGTGGGCAGCGGCATCCACAATAGCTTCCCAGAGAACATCTTTCGTTGAAAACTGCCGTCCATCTTGTTACTTCTTCCTCTTCAGAATAATCTATAGATTTTCAATCGGGTTTAAGTCGGGTGGACACGCTGGCCACTTCATCAAACGATGTCCAGAGAAGCCTAATTGCTGTACGTATTCCAGAGAAGACACAATATTTTGCATAAATACTAGCGTTCTCTTTAGTGAAACTTTCCGCTTCTTGAACCATGGCTTAAAATTGTCCTCCAAAGAAGCAACATAGGCATTAGATGTCTTCTTAATTCCATCTGGAACTTTCCAAGGACCGATCAGTTTGTCTCGAATGATGCCAGTCCAAATGATGACTCCGCCTCCCCATTGTTGGCGTCTCAAACGATGAGGACAATTTCCGCTAATTGCAACCCATCCTTTACTCCACCCATCTGGTCCATCTAAGGTAGCACAGCATTCGTCAGTAAAGGGGACTTTTGAAAATTCTGTCTTCATGTAGTCTTTGGCTCATTTCACTCTATTTTGTTTATGAACAGCCTTCAGAGGGGTCCTTGTAACAGGTTTTTATGTTCTTGGCTACCTGCTTCAGGAGGCGACACCTGGTAGATTTCGAAATGCCTTCCCTACCACAACGTTTAAACACTTATCGACAGTAGGGTGTGATTTGAGGGAAATTTGGCTGCTATTTCTACCAGGTCTAGCTACCATGTCGACCTCTCTTTCATTAGCTCATACATATGCATACATATACACATACATAAGACAGTAGGGTGTGATTTGAGGAAAATTTG
>NW_026390019.1:61312-62176 GCF_001194135.2 Octopus bimaculoides | reverse complement strand
GAAATTTGGCTGCTATTTCTACCAGGTCTAGCTACCATGTCGACCTCTCTTTCATTAGCTCATACATATGCATACATATACACATACATAAGACAGTAGGGTGTGATTTGAGGGAAATTTGGCTGCTGTTCCTACCAGGTCAAGCTACCATGTAGAGGTCTCCCTCATTGTCTCATACAAACATACATACATACATACATACTTACATACTTTAGACAGTAGGGTATGATTTGAGAGAGATTTAGTAGCTATTTCTAGCAATTCCGGTCGCAGCACGTAGCTTCCTTTAACTTCTTTCGTTATAGGAAACTTCAAGAGCGCTTTTAAGGAAACAGATAATGGATGAAGGATTAGTGATCTGGGATTAGCTTAAACACTACTAATAACTATCATTATGGGGTATACTTTATTAATAGTAGACGAGAAGGATTAGTGATAATCTTTCCTTTATTCTTTCCGTGCTGTACGAAGCATCGGATCATCCATCCCTTTTTCGGTCTCGGGTTTCCTCTGGACGCGTATGTTTATAATCTTTTACTCGTTTCAGTCAATAGACTGCGGCCATACTGGGGCACGGCCTTGAAGGGTTTTTTTTAGTCGAACAAATCGACCCCCAGGGCTTATCTTTTAAACACACTCACTGGGTAAAATTATAAGGCACAAAGATAAAATGACTCTCCCCAGACACAACAGAATATGCTTCAACACACGAATTCACATAAAGAATCTTGCAAACCAAATCCAAAAAAGAAATATATATATATACTCTTTTATTTGTTTCAGTCATTTGATTGCAGCCATGCTAGGGCACCGCCTTTAGTCGAGCAAATCGACCCCAGGACTTATTCTTTGTAAGCCTAGTAC
>NW_026390019.1:59800-60540 GCF_001194135.2 Octopus bimaculoides | reverse complement strand
AGAGAGAGAGAGAGAGAGAGAGAGAGAGAGAGAGAGAGAGAGAGAGATTGGTCTGAGGATATAAAAGACACTTGCCCAAGGTGCTACTGAACCTGGGACCGTGAGGTTGGAAAACAAAGTACCTAGCAGACAACCGCGTAGCGCTGTCACCATCACCACCATTACCATATCGTTAATTAGCCCAATTACCGATGCCATCACTAATTACCTTTTTAATTACTTGGCAATCCCCCACCCCCCGTCCACGCACCACCATCTACTAAATCCCCTTTCCGCTGTCCCAATCCTGTCATCGCTTCTTCTTACCCCGACGAGACCTCTTAATCTCTCCCTCCTTTTCTGTCTCTCCCCCTCTCTCACCTTCTTTCTTTCTTTCTTTCTCTCTGTAATATATATCTTCTATAATGACAACCATTACACGGTGATTATCTGGCTAATATAAAAAAAATATTATATATGATGTCGGCATTAAATAACACCACCGTTGATAAGTAGGGTCGCCACCGCCACCATCAGCAGCACTACCAAAACTGCTAGTACCATCACCACTACTACTACTACTACTACTACTACTACTACTACTACTACTACTACTAAGTTATTAAGTACAACCAACACTGGCACTCCAACGCTTACGACGACGAGGGTTCCAGTCGATCCGATCAACGGAACAGCCTGCTCGTGCAATTAACGTGCAAGTGGCTGACCACTCCACGGACACGTGCGCCCAGAACGTATAC
>NW_026390019.1:57227-58492 GCF_001194135.2 Octopus bimaculoides | reverse complement strand
TATATATATATATATATATACACACACCCGACAGGTGTATTTATTTATGTACACCGTCGCTTTGAAGCGGTTCGTTCAGTACCTCTCCCTTCCGTTGATACCCGAATATCATATATCCCCGGCGTGTTTAAACGCAACCTTATACTACACAGGTGTGTTTATATACTAAACGGGTATATATTTATTATAAATATACATACCCGGTTCTAGCGCATTTTTGAAAGTTATGTTATAATAGGTTCCAGGTTGGTATTCAAGCATCGCTGTGTCCTATTGTTCAGTCTGTACACACACACACACACACCCACACATATGCATACACACACATGTATATAGGTACACAAACGCACACACATGTATATGCGTACACGCACACATATATATGCGTACACACACGGACACACAGGCATATGCATATGCATACACACACACTCATATGTATATGCATACACACACAAACATGCATATGTACACACACACACAAATATACATGCGCGCACGCATACACAAACACGTATATGCATACACACGCAGAAACATGTATATGCGTACACATACGGATGCACACACATACACAAGCACACATACACACACGTATTCACATGTATATACATACACACACACACAAACACATATGTGCATGCACACACACACACACGCACGCACACATGTATATGCATACACACACACACACACACACACACACACACATACACCCCGGGTAGTTGATGTGTGGGTCGGTGGGTGGGAAATGTTTCCTTCGTCGTACATTTGTATGTGTGTGTATATGTGATATACATATGTTCATACGTGTGTGTGTGTGTGGTGTCTGTGCGCATGTACGTGTGTATGTGTATATTTATGAATGTAGTATACAGAGGCAGGCGTGGTTGTGTGGTAAGAATATATATATATATATTATTAATTGACGATTCTCTGCCCTTATTCTTGTATATTTTATATTTGATATCTCTAAGTTGGATGGCTAAACCGTAATCCAGTTCGACACGGGACTTTTTTTCATACGGGACTATTTGTGACGCACATGGAATAGATTTCTTTGAGGTGAGGTGCCTGAACTCGCTAGCCGATGAATTCGTAAGTGCCTTTCTTATCGTTGATTTTTGGTGTCGCATGGCCAAAGATTACCGTGAATTTTTTTAGAGACACTTTCAAATTTATCAGAATATTGAGGCTGAAGATTGGAATAGTGAAATTTCCATTCACTTAACCATGAAACGATTCGTATCCAATAAACTAAAGGC
>NW_026390019.1:50851-51462 GCF_001194135.2 Octopus bimaculoides | reverse complement strand
ATATGAGAGAGAGAGAGAGAGAAAACTTACGTGGAGGCAATGCGTGACGTTCGATCATATAATAACATATTATATATATATATATATATATATATGCATATATCCATACCTTTATGGACATACCGCCATCTTGTTGTTGCACTCTGTCGGTTATGACGACGAGGGTTCCAGTCGGTCCGATCAACGGAACAGCCTGCTCGTGCAATTAACGTGCAAGGGGCCGACCACTGCACACCCACACGTGCACCCTTAACGTTGTTCTCGGCAGATATTCAGCGTGACACAAGAGTGTGACATGGCTGACCCCTTTGAATTACAGGCACAAAGCAGAAACAGAGAGTAATGGTAAAACAAGGTCCAGGATATTTAGTGGAGAAATAATAATAATAATGTGAACGCTTACAAGAAAATCGGAAATGCTTAGTTGGAGTTACCAATGGTACGAACAACGACCAGTGTGACATTACTTTCTTTCTTTTTTGTTTTTGTGGCCCAGTACTTATTCCCTCGGTCTCTTTTGCCGAACCGCTAAGTTACGGGGACGTAAACCCACCAGCATCGGTTGTCAAGCGATGTTGGGGGGGGGACAAACACACACACAAATATATATA
>NW_026390019.1:49109-49839 GCF_001194135.2 Octopus bimaculoides | reverse complement strand
TGTGTGTGTGTGTGTGTGTGTGTGTGTGTGTGTGTGTGTGTGTGTGTGTGTGTGTGTGTTTCCATAAATACATATATATTCATACACATCACAAAGATGTTCAGGACTGAACCCTGAACCCCATTTTAGGGTTCAAACTTCTTAACGACACAGCTACGCCTGCGTTTCTTGTATTAACTATTATTAACAAACTCGCGTTTGGGGGTAGTAAATCGAAATTGCTGTCTGCAAAGGGATGATGTACCCGTGCTGAGTATCGGGTGGAATGCGAGAGAGTATATATATGTCTGTCTGTTGGCGTGAACTGAAGCAGTGATGTGGATGTGAAGGCCTTAATGCCTTTACTTCTGCATCATTTGCTTCTGTGGATGAAGATGTTAGGCTCTGTTGCTTTTGTGAGTAATTCTGAACGTCTCTGAACATTCGGAATGTTCAGAGACGAACAGACAGACATGTACAGACGTGCATACATACATGCATACACACACATATATACGTACATACGTATGTACGTACATATATACATACATATGTACATGCGTACGTACGTGCAAATATACATACATACACATAAATAAATGCATACATACATACATATAGACATGCATGCATACATACAGACATGCATACATACATACACATACATACGTAGGTCTGGACGTACGTATACATACATGCACGCATAAGACATACTTACATAAATACATACATGTACATATATACATACATA
>NW_026390019.1:45530-48588 GCF_001194135.2 Octopus bimaculoides | reverse complement strand
ACACACACACACACACACACACACACACACACACACACACACACACACACATCTTCACCCCTAATAGCCCCTAAATTCCTAGGTTACTCCTTTTTATATTCCAGGACCCTGTGCTAACAGAACAGAACCCTCTTTTAAGCTCATTAGTCCTATTACGCGCAACAGCTAGTCGAACAACGCTAATTATAGGGTCACAAGGATTAAGAAAGGGGGATCCTTATTATAGGGGACATACACATACGACCCCTTTCTCCCTAATTCTTGAAGTGTAATCGAGAGAAACGTGCCAAACCCCCCCTTTGAAACGATCTGCGTCCTTGTTAAGAGACTTAGGTGTAACAGGATATTGGGGTGAGAGTTATGTAGGTGGGTGGGAGTAGCGGAATGTTGGGTGTTGAAGGGAATGTGAGTTGAAAAGGGGCTGGTTCTGGCAGAGTGGTGTTGGTGGTGGTAGTGGTGGTGTTTGTGATGGTTAAGGTGAGTGTAGTGCTGGTGGTAGTGGTTGCAGCAGCAGTTCTGGTGCTTGTGGTGGTGGAGGTGGAAGTGATGGTGATGGTAGTGACGGTCGACAAGGTGGTAGTTTTTGTTGTTGTGGTAGTGGTGGTGGTGGTGGTGGTGTTGATAATGGTATTGGTGATAGTAGTTGTGTCATCCCTTTTTATCTATCTATCTATCTATCTATCTATCTATCTCCCTGTCTATCTGTGTATCTATTTGTCTATCTGTGTGTGCATGTGTGTGTGTGTGCTAAGAAGCTTGCTTCCCAACCACATGGTTCTGCAATCAGTCCCATAGATAGATAGATAGTTGTATATATATGTGTGTGTGTGTATGTATGTGTGTATATATATGTATGTATATATATATGTATGTATGATATTTATACATATGTTTGTATGCATATATATATATATGAATGTATGTATATGTATGTATATATATATATATATATATATATATGTGTGTGTGTGTGTATATATATATATATATATATATATATATGTATATTTATGTATGTATTTATATATATGTATGTATATACATATATATATTTTAACATGTATAATGAACCCTTTAATTTTGGGGGCTTAAAATTTGAAAAAAAAAGGTTTTGTAAAGGATTATAATACTATCCATGTTTAAGAAACTCCCATATGTTTGAACCTAATTTTTGGCAAAAAAGGGTTCCTTATACACTTTAAAATATGGTATATATATATATATAAGCATTGTGTTCTCTTTCTTGTAGTTGTCGTACCAAAACTGTATGAAAAGCGCTCACAGAAAGACACTTCCTTCCATCAGGTCTGTGTTAAGCTATTTTACTAAACATATTTTTATAACTAATTCTATATATTTAAGAAAATATTTTATTACATAAATATAACATATATATATGTATATATAATGTATGGTTCCGTGATAGAAAACTCCTACTAACTTGTTGATATATCTTTTCAGCCTTATAATTTAAGTTTTAAAGAAGATAACGCTTTTACTTTTTTAAATTTTTACATTTTAGGTTTTGTCTTTTCGTTTTCCGTTTTTTTTTTTTTAATTTTTATTTTTTTACTATCCACGTTTTCTATATGCTGCATTCTCAGCCTTTTTGCGTTTCTTCTCTTATTCACACATACACACACATGCGTCATGTTGAACTGTTAATTACTACTCTCATACCATTTTTTTTTCTCTCATTCTCTCTCTTTTCATTCACTCTTATTCCTTTCTGCCGAAGAGCATAGGCTCGAAATGTAGAAAACTTTTTCCAGTTTTCCCGAGCGTTAAACTAATACACCTGCATATTGTTCCTACACCTGTTTTCGTCTTCTTTTGGTGGTGGTGGTACTATAACAACAACTTACTGTTTGTTCTAAATTATAACATATATTACCAAATTTTGAGCCCCCAAAATTAAGGAGTTCATTATACACGTTAAAATATATATATATATATAGATAGATAGATAGATAGATGTATATATATATATATGTGTATGTGTATGTATATGTATGTGTGTATATATATATGTATGTATAGATAGATAGATGGATGGATAGATACATAGATAGATAGATAAACAGTGATAGATAGATAGATAGATAGATAAACAGGGATAGATTGCAGGATAGATAGATAGAAGGATAGATAGATATGTAAGTATGCATCCTTCTATCTATCTATCTATCTATTTATTACAAATTAAAAGGGTAAAGGTTTATCAATTTATTAATTTATTAATAAATCAACAATTAATAATTTTTACCAAGCCCTTCGGTATGTAAGCACCATTATCGGTGGAGAACTTATTTAAAAGTTCATATACATTTATAAACATAATTAAGGGATCAGCAAATATTTGCTTCACCATATACCGAAGTTCAGAAATAGCAGCTACAAAAGCTGAGACTCCAACAGATAGCATTACTGTATCTATCTATCTATATAGACATACACACACACACATGCACACATACAAACGCCACACACATACACACACACATACAAACACACACATACACACAAATACAAACGCCACACATACATACACACACACAAACACACACACACACACATTAGAATAATTGCCATAAATTCCTTCTAAACTATTTCCCAGACATTCCACTGAAATTCCCATTATACACCAAATTTCTTCCACACTGGAACCATGTCCAATTCTTCAAGATTCTAGAGTTTCTTACTGACGCTTTGCCATCTCCATTAGCCACTCTGCCCCTCCCTTCAAACACCCACGACCTCAGCCTCCTGTCTTCCCCCACCGCATCATGTCCCTGCTCTATATGCAGCCTTCTGGTGTGACATACACGTACAGAGAGATCTGCCATAAGCGACACACTTCTGTCCCACTGTTTGTCCGTGTGTCTGTCTATCTATCTATCTGTCTGATCCACGTTCCTATCCACATACTTATATATATATACACGCACACACATATATATATATATATATATGTATACACACACACACACACACACATACACACATACATATATACATATATGCATATACATATATATATATATATATATATATATAT
>NW_026390019.1:40644-43696 GCF_001194135.2 Octopus bimaculoides | reverse complement strand
ATATATATATATATATATATATATATATATATATATATATATATATATATATATATACACATACATATATAAAACTGCATGTATATGTACATGCATATATGTATAAAAGTAAGCAACATTTTGAAACATGGAATTCATCATGATATATTTCAACAATGCGGAAATTTTATTCACCAAATTAAGAACCATTACTATTAACATTTTTGCTAACGAGTTACAAATTGGTTTATTCTGGTAACATAAAAATCTGGAGTCCTGGAGCTGATGATCTCTTTGAACACACTTTCAGCATCGGTCCCATTTTTTAACTGAATAAAAGAGAGGATGGTCACACCTGGAACGTCTTGATCATAGGTCTGTCTGGAGCAGGACTGACCTGGGGCTAAACAACATCAGCAAGGAAGGATACATTAGATAATGTAGTCCTAGATACATTATGTCTGAATAAAAGACAAGATGGTCACAGTGGGAACATCTTTGATTGTAGGTCTGCCTGGATCAGGACTGACCCTGGGTTAAACAACAACAACAAAGGAAGGACACATTAGATATTGTAGTCCTAGATACACTATGTCAGGATAAAAGACAGGATGGTCACAGTTGGAACATTTTTGATTATAAACAACTAGAACAACAACAACAACAAGGAAGAACATTAGATAATGTATTCCTAGTTACACTTAGTCTTAACAAAAATGAAATATAATATTGACACAGCTGGAACTCTTTGATCGTAGGTCTGTCTGGATCAGGACTGACCTGGGGCTAAACAACTACAAGGAAGGACACATTAGATAATGTAGTCCAAGATACACTATGTCTGAATAAAAGACAGGATGGTCACAGCTGGAACATTTCTGATCATCGGTCTACTGGATCGAGACTGACCTTGGGCTAAACAACAACAAGAAAAGAATGTCACAATGTCTATGTGATGTAGTGGCCTGGATGCTCATATTTCATAACAGACTCTAAACACAATCAGATTAACTGGAACTTGAGATGTTTTGCAATATTTTGTCTGGGAGTTCCCTTCCTCTTCAAAGCAACCCCTCTCCACCTTGGCCCCTCGTCTTGCCCCTCCTTTCAGGTCCACTGTCACAACACCCCTATATATATAGATCTGCATACCCCAGAATATGGAGTCGACTATCCTGACCCACCTTCCATTACATCCAACTCTGTTTCTTGTCTTGTTATTAAGCCATCTCAGGTTATATGCATTCTGACAGATCAGCTGATAAATATCATGTAGTCTTATATATAATATACACCTGATATAGGTACCCCGATAGAATTGGAATGTGTGTGTGTGTGTGTGTGTGTGTCTGTCTGTCTGTTTGTCTGTCTGTGTGCATGTATGTATCTATGTATGTTTGTGTGTGTGTATATGTGTGTATAATTGTATCTATGTGAGTATGTGTGTATGTATGTCTATATATGTGTGTATGTCTGTATATTTGTATGTATGAATGCATATTTGTATGAGTGTATGTATGTATGTATATGCGTATATATGTTTGTATGTATGTGTGTGCTATGTATGTATGTATGTATGTATGTATGTACGTATGTATATATGTCTGCATGTGTGTGTATGTGTTTGTACATATATTATGTATGAATGTATTTATGTATAAGCGTATATATGTGTGTGTATATGTCTGTGTGTATATATGTGTGTGTGTGTGTAATCTGAATGCGTATGTAGAAATGCCTCTCCCTTGTACATGATGGCATGATCTCAAATTCTTTAACTTTTCCCATAATATTGGATATTCCATGATATCATATGATGCCGTCCCATCATGTGAAATATCGCTGAGAATTTGATAGTCTTTGAGAATCTGAAGGAAACGGTAAACATAATGGGTAGTGTAGGGACGTGACATGTTGCATCTTTATTAGTTTGAGAATGAATGTCTGTCTGTGCGTCTATCTATCTATCTATCTATCTATCAATATCTATCTATCTATCTATCTATCTATCTATATGTTTGTCTTTCAATATATTTCTTTGTCAGTCTACCTAACTAAACATACGTACACATAAAGTTCACATTCAAGTACAGTAAGTATTAGCTCACACACACACACATACACACACTCGCACACAGAGACACACACACACACACTCGCGCACACAAACAGACAGACACACACACATACATACATGCAAACAGACACACACACATACACGCGTATACAAATGCGCAAACAGACACACACATACACACACTTGCACTCACAGAAACACACACACACAAGGTTGTCAGATTCTTCCAACACGCACAAAGAAAAAAAAATGAAGAAAACAAAACCAAAACACAAATGCAAACCCGGAAAACAAGCAGAAAATAAAACTCAAAAGAAGCCATATTCGTCCAGCTCCATTTCAATCTGTCTCCTTATATCTCTCCCTTGAGTACTTTAATAGACTTAATGCTCTCTGTATTTAATATCGTTTAACTGTTTTACGTAATTTAACGCTATATATTTGGTTACATGGCGATAGGAAGTCCTCAATTATTGTATTTATTAATCCATCTCAGATAGCTAATCACTCGGTTTGAAGTCAATGAGGACGAGCTCTTAGCAGTGGACAGAACTGCTAGAAATAGCAGTTGAGTTTTCGTTGAATCTCATCTTTCTGTTTTGTGTATGTGAATATATACATGCGTGTGTGTGTGTAAACTAGTGAGGGAGACTTCTACATGGTAGTTAGACATGGTAGAAATAGTAGACAAATCTACCTCAAATCACGCCCTACTGTCTTATGTATGAGCCAATGAGGGAGACCTCTACATGGGAGCTAGACGTGGTAGAAATAACAGTGAAATCTCTCTCAGATCATACCCTACTGCTTTATATATGTGTATATGTAAGTATAAACCAATGAGGGAGACCTCTATGTGGTAGATAGACATGGTAGAAGTAGCAGCTGAATGTCCCTCAAATCACATCCCACTCTTATGTGTGTATATATGAATGTATGAGCCAATATATATATATATATATATATATATATATACATATGTATTCATATATATAT
>NW_026390019.1:39177-40435 GCF_001194135.2 Octopus bimaculoides | reverse complement strand
TATGTATATATATATATATATCTGATCGTGGTCGATGCCAGTACCTCTGGCCCCTTGTGCTGGTGGCACGTAAAAAGCACCCACTACACTCTCGGAGTGGTTGGCGTTAGGAAGGGCATCCAGCTGTAGAAAAACACTGCCAGATCAGATTGGGGCCTGGTGCAGCCTCTTAGCTTCCCAGACCCCAGTCGAACCGTCCAACCCATGTCAGCATGGAAAATGGATGTTAGACAATGATGATCATGATGATGGTATATATACGTGTGTGTGGTTGTGTGTGTGTGTGTGTGTGTGTGTGTGTGTGTGTGTGTGACTATCTGTCTGTCTGTGTAAAGTCTCAGAATATTTATTGTGGACACAATGAGAGTGAGAGTTGCCAACATCCTAAGAATATTTTGCAAGAATTTAGAAGGAATTCCGTGTCATATTTTTTACTATTCTCACTCATAACGCTTCTCCACAAAATAAACTACATATACATACATACTTACGTACATACATGTTTATACACGCGCAAACACATAAAATGTCTTTTTTATGGCTCTTTACCAAACGTTTCACTCTTGCAAAGAAATGCAGTTCGTTTTTAAAAATGCCTCACAAAATGGCCTCCGTTGCTGGTATGTAACGGTCTGCTCACTCTATCCCGTTTTTTTTTTCTTTTCTTTTTTTTCACGGACTATGATTGCAGTAATTGACTGTGATATGAAGGGGACATTTTCAGGGATCCGAGTAAAGACATCAGGGAGATGAACTAATGTTTTGATGAGGATATTAGGGATAGAAAAAGGGTCGTAAATATGAATGAGATAATGAAGGGAGAAAAGTGATCTGTAAATCTGTATGTGAAATAAATATGTCGTTTTATGGTACGTGTGAGTGAGAAAGATTTTATTGGGTAATTTTAGTAGGTTCCAGCTGTGAAGAATTATATGTCTAGCTGTCTTTCCATCTGTCTATTATTTCGTACAAATGTCTGTCTGTTTGTCTATCTATATATCTATCTATATCTCTCTCCCTATGTATATATATATTCTTTTATTTGTCTTAGTCATTTATTTGACTGCTGCCAAGCTGGAGCACCACCTTTAGTCAAATAAATCGAAGCCCAGTACTTAACCTATCGGTCTTTTGCCGAACCGGTAAGTTATGGAGACGTAAACATACCAACATCGGTTGTCAAGCGATGGGTGGGTGACAAACACAGACACACAAATATATATATATATATATATATATATATATATATATATATATA
>NW_026390019.1:37885-38792 GCF_001194135.2 Octopus bimaculoides | reverse complement strand
ATATATATATATATATATATATATATATATATATATATATATATATATATACATGCATACACACACACATGAGCACACATGCACACGATAAAATTTCGCTGTGTGTATATGGTTAGAAAGAGTCAATTTGAAATGTAACAAATGCTGATGGGGACTGCGATGTGATGAGGGCGGGTGTATAAAGGGCACCAGGATGAACGTAGGACTCCAGCTATTGTTCTAAATAAGGAACCACCCGGGAAGTCGGTTAATATTTTGAAGAAGGGGTTGGTTGTTTATAGCCAAGGGTTTGGGGTGTCGGGGGGGTCTTATATTGTATATACAACAAAGGAGATTGATATATATATGTGCGTATATATGTGTGTATGTGCATATATGTATGTGTATATATCTATGTGTGTATACATGTTTGTGTGTATATATGTGTGTGTGTGTGTGTATATGTGTATTTGTGTCATATATATATACTCATATTTATGTGTGTGTGTTTGTATATATATGTATATATATATATATGTCTATGTGTGTTTGTATATATATGTGTATGTGAGTATATATATGTGTGTATGTGTACATATATATATATGTGTGTGTGTGTGTGTGTGTATGTGTACATATGAGTGTATTCCTCTTCAACCTATAAACAAATTATATATATATATATATATATATATATAATTATTTAAAATTATAATACAGGGTATCAAGAGATACCACCACGCTGAAAAAATAGCAGTCAAATCCTGACTCTAAAGCCACAATAAATGTCCGCATGGCACGATTAGCGAAGACGAAGACCAAATAAACCAGTAAAAATAAAGATAATTGCAAATCCACTGATGAAGGCAGAGCATTATTATTTATGCAAAGCCAGAAATCCAGGATTTGGAATTATCTTTATTTTTAC
>NW_026390019.1:37026-37608 GCF_001194135.2 Octopus bimaculoides | reverse complement strand
TATATATATATATATATATATATATGTGTGTATTCTTTTACTCTTTTTACTTGTTTCAGTCATTTGACTGCGGCCATGCTGGAGCACCACCTTTTAGTCGAGCAAATCGACCCCCAGGACTTATTCTCTGTAAACCTAGTACTTATTCTATCTTTTGCCGAACTGTTATGTTACGGGGACATAGACACGACAACATCGGTTGTCAAGCGATGGTGGGGGGACAAACACAGAAACATATACACGTACATACACACACATATATGCACATATATATATAAAAAAATAAGCAACACGGATTTCAAAGGTGATTGCAGTACGCATGTTTCATGCTACTCCAATTTATTTAAGTAATGCGAGCATTAAACCGTATATATATATATCATCATCATCATCATCATCATCATCGTTTAACGTCCGCTTTCCATGCTAGCATGGGTTGGACGATTTGACTGAGGACTGGTGAAACCAGATGGCAACACCAGGCTCCAGTCTAATTTGGCAGAGTTTCTACAGCTGGATGCCCTTCCTAACGCCAACCCCTCAGAGAGTGTAGTGGGTGCTTTTACGTGTCACCCGCACAAA
>NW_026390019.1:35293-36512 GCF_001194135.2 Octopus bimaculoides | reverse complement strand
CACCACATGTCCATACCAGCGCAATCGTCTCTCTTGCACGCCACAACTGATGCTTCTAATGTTCAGCTTTTCTCTCAAGATACTTACACTCTGACGGGTATATATATATATATATATATATACGATGGGCTTCTTTCAGTTTCTGTCTATCAAATTCCCTCATAAGGCTTTGGTCAGTCCAAGGCCATAGTAGAAGACACTTGCCCAAGGTGCCACGCAGTGGGACTGAACCCGGAGCTATGTGGTTGGTAAGCAAGCTACTTACCACACAGCCACTCCTGTGCCTATGTTGAACTTGTGTGATGAAACAAGCTATGCTGTGTCTGGGGAGAGTCATTATGCCAACATCGCTATCACACGCACTGGTCCAACTTCACTCCTTTATTATCAGTCAATTGGTTAAATATGCAACTAATTAATCCTATGTGTGTTTAATTTGGTTAATCAAGAAGTCATTTGTTTTATAACATGACTGGGAAGGAAGTCATTGAAAAGGCTGCGAGTGGTACTGAAAGAATTTTGACAAACAAAAATAAAACGAATGACTTATTGTTTAACCAAATTAAACAAGCAATAATTTGTTAAGTTGGATATATAACCAATTGACTAATAATAATAAAAATAAAGTGGAACTGAACCAGTACTTGTACTGATGATAATTTTGGCATATTCTCTCTCTGTTTATTTCCTTGTGTTCATTGATGGGGCAGTTCTATAATGTGCCCTCCTCGGAGTAGAGAGATGTGTTGTTCTTGGACAAAGCTTTTCTCAGAGAAGGGCCGGTGTGCACTATCTACCTGTATGTCGAGTCCTTCTCTGCGGACTGCGTGTTGTATCACTGCAGTGGTTCTGTCATCAAAGTGTGGTAGCTTTAGGAAGCACATGCTGGACTTCGGAGTATGCTGGTTCTTCCGGATGGAAGGTTGGTGTTTTTAGATGTGTAGTTCAATCTAATCTTCTTAGAGAGATTCCTTTGGTGACAGATGTTGGTCCAGCTTGTGTGTGTGTTATTTCTTTACTACCCACAACGGGGCTACACACAGAGGGGACAAACAAGGACAGACAAACGGATTAAGTCGATTATATCGACCCCAGTGCGTAACTGGTACTTATTTAATCGACCCCGAAAGGATGAAAGGCAAAGTCGACCTCGGCGGAATTTGAACTCAGGACGTAACAGCAGACGAAATACCGTTAAGCATTTCGCCCGGCGTGCTAC
>NW_026390019.1:33984-35195 GCF_001194135.2 Octopus bimaculoides | reverse complement strand
CAACGGGGCTACACACAGAGGGGACAAACAAGGACAGACAAACGGATTAAGTCGATTATATCGACCCCAGTGCGTAACTGGTACTTATTTAATCGACCCCGAAAGGATGAAAGGCAAAGTCGACCTCGGCGGAATTTGAACTCAGGACGTAACAGCAGACGAAATACCGTTAAGCATTTCGCCCGGCGTGCTACCGATTCTGCCAGCTCGCCGCCATTGTGTGTGTGTGTCTGTGTGTCTGTGCGTGTGTGTGTGTCTGTTTTTCCCCCACCATCACTTGACACTTATGCTGGTGTGTTTACGTTCCCGTAACTTAGCGGTTCGGCAAAAGAAACCGATAGAATAAGTAATAGGCTTGCAAAGAACAAGTCCCTGCAGTGGATTCGTTCGACTAAAACAAGGCGGTGCTCCAGCATGGCCGCAATCAAATGACCGAAACAAGTAAAAGAATAAAAGGATAAATATAACAAAGCAACAACAACAACAACAACAACAACAACAACCATGGCCACTCCTCAATAGGAACACAATTGAGGAACTATCAAACACCACAATCAAAGAGTCCTTCACTGCGTAGCCATCCACTTTCTCATTTCCTGGAAATACCACAAGTGACCCATCATCATCATCATCATCGTCGTCATGATGTTCTACTGCCATTACCCTTACCACAACAATAGCAACAACAATACTGGAACAATTGATGACCTATTCAAGAACACAGGTCTTCAGTTCTTCTCCACAGTCAGGCCTAACCCTAACCCTAAGTTCTCAGAACAGTCTCGCCACTCCAAAGTCTCAGAACAAGAGATCCCTCACCAACCCTTGTCATCCTATTCTGCTGCTTCTATCACTACTACTACTACTACCACTACTACTACTACTACCTATTCTTTGTAAGCCTAGTACATATTCTATCGGTCTCTGTTTTTTGCCGAACCGCTAAGATACGGGGACGTAAACACACCAGCATCGGTTGTCAAGCGATGTTGGGGGGACAAACACAGACACACATACATATACACATACATACATACATACATATATATATATATATATATTTTTTTTTTTTTTATATATGACGTTGACCACTAACGTGGACATTTAATATATAAAAATGTACTTTAATCCCCTGAGATTGCAGATACTGTTTCTGAATCTCTTTGATTCTTTTTAAATGTGCTAGCTTCCTGGTAATTAATCGATATTAA
>NW_026390019.1:32730-33706 GCF_001194135.2 Octopus bimaculoides | reverse complement strand
GTGGCCACAGTCAAATGGCTGAAACAAATAAAGGAAAAGGATAAAAGCATATTTACATATATATATATATATATATATAAATATCTATACAAGCATATATAGATATATACATATATATATATATATATATATAAACACATACATATATATATATATATATATATATATATATATAAACACACATATACATGTATATATATATATATATATATACACATACACACACACATTTGCATACCCCCCTCTGTCTGCGAATATTTTCCTTCTTTATAAAACATGCTCGCTCCACAAGAATGTTCTACAAACTTTATTTTCATGTTATGTTCAATTATATATAATAACATCCGTTGTTGGTGATAAAAATAAAAATATACACCAGATGGTCCGAGTGTATATATATATATATACATGATAAAACACGTTCGCTTGTGTTCGTGAGAGTTGTTTCGGTGGGGTGTTTATTGTAAATGTCACTAACAGCATCAGGGTGTTGGTGTCATTGGAGCATGACGGGAGAATGATGAGAGTATGTGTGTGTCTGTGCATGTGAATGTATGTATGTGCATTTGTGTGTGTGTATGTGTGCATATATATACTCTTTACTCTTTTACTTGTTTCAGTTATTTGCCTGTGGCCATGCTTTAAGGGTGTCGTGAAAGGCCTGGTTGGTGGTCCAACCTTCCAAGTTCTTTTACAGGGCTTAGAAAAACTGAAGGACTGCTACAATCTGAGTGTGTTGAATCTGAGAAGGGAACATGTTGAATAAAATCAAAATTAACTGATCCTCCAGTATTTTCTTTCACCCAAAGGCAGGAACTTTTCAACACTTTGCTTATATAGGCGCAGGAGTGGCTGTGTGGTAAGTAGCTTGCTTACCAACCACCTGGTTCTGGGTTCAGTCCCACTGCGTTACACCTTGGGTAAGTGTCTTCTACTATAGCCTCGGGCCGACCAAGGCCTTGTGAGTGGATTTGGT
>NW_026390019.1:28281-29919 GCF_001194135.2 Octopus bimaculoides | reverse complement strand
GAATAGTGGACCGAGAGGGGGAGAGAGAAGAATAGAGGTAGATAGCCAAAAGAGAGAGAGAGAGATGGGGACAGAGAGTGAGACAGAAACTAAGAAATAGGATGGGTCCAAGTGGCATGGGCACAGGGGGAGAGAAAACAGCCCCTTTCGGGAGCAGCAGGGGAGGGTCATTATAAAATATCTTAGGGACAGTCCTGTTGAGAAAAGCAGCTGCAACAACAACAACAACAGTAGCAGTAGCAGCAGCAACAATGAGTGACCTTCCAGAAATAACAGTCAAATTCTCTCAAATCACACTATGTAAGAAAAGAAAAAATGAAAAGGAAAAACACATTGGAGAATAGAGCCCTAGATACACTGTGCACATTCTTATTTAGCTTGTGTCATAAGAAGTTTGAAAGGAGCCCATCATGTGTGTGTGTGTATATATATATATATATATATATATATGTGTGTGTGTGTGTGTGTGTGAGTGGCTGTGTGGTAAGTAGCTTGCTTACCAACCACATGGTTCCGGGTTCAGTCTCACTGCATGGCACCTTGGGCAAGTGTCTTCAATTATAGCCTCAAGCCAACCAAAGCCTTGTGAGTGGATTTGGTAGACGGAAACTGAAAGAAGCCCGTCGTGTATATATGTACATATATGTGTGTATGTGTGTCTGTGTTTGTCCCCCACTGCCCCAGTGCTTGACAACTGATGCTGAGGGTGTTCCAAACTGGAACACTGACACACACACACATATAAACAAACATACACACTTACACATATATATACGCATACATATATATGTGTGTGCGAGTACCCGTCTGTCTGTCCTTGTATATGTGTTTGCTTCACCCCTACTGCTTGTCAACTGGTGTTGGTGCATTTATATCTTTATAACTTAGCAGTTCAGGAAACAGGACTAATAGAATAAGTACCAGATTTTAAAAAAAATAAGCGCATAGGTCAATTTATTTGATTGAAACCCTTCAAAATAGTTCCCCAGTATGACCACAGACCAACTATTGTAAAAAGTAAAAGATCAACTGAGGATTGAACCTGCAATATGGCTTTCCAATGTGACACAAGCGTATATCTTGCTTTATCATTCTTCCTAATAATAACAGCAACAACACAATACCGTTTATCAATGTTCTGATAAAGATGACATTAGGTCAATTACAAAGTTACACAAAATATAGTAAATCCTGTTAGTTTTCTGTTTGGTTAATAAAAGTTATACAGCATAGCCATAAGTCCATCATCACTATACAGTTCCTGTGAGTGAGTGATTGCCTGATGAGTGTAAAGCCATTACATGAATGTTTGCTTGTGGTATATAACATAGAGACGTATATATAATATATGCCTTTATATCATTATACATAATGCATAGAAATATATATATTAGATTAGTTTATATTATATATATATATATATGGGAGAATATACAAATAATAACAACAGACGAGGACAGGTGGTGTAAATAACAAAAGGATATATTAGTATGACGCTATATATATATATATATACAAAACAGGAATTGCTGCCTTAATTATGGAACACTGGATATTTTTTGTGCAGGTGTATGTATATATATATATATATATATACATACATATATACATATATATATATATATATATATATATATA
>NW_026390019.1:23871-27773 GCF_001194135.2 Octopus bimaculoides | reverse complement strand
TATATATATATATATATACAATCTATATACAGAGTTAATTTTAAATTTTACTTCATCTGAAGAAAACGTTTGCTTTTTTTTGCAATGAAATTGAATTATTCATCAATAAAAAACACGCTTGAAACAGCTGTAGTGAACTCATTTGTGTTCTTTTTCTATATACATATATGTATATATATGTATATAAACGTACACAGACACATATATGTGTGTGTGTGTATGTGTATATATACATACATACAGATATATATATATATATATATATATATATACACACACATAGTTTTCAACATACATGAGTGGATTGTTTATTTACACGATGACATCATTTAAACCGAAATGTGAATTTGGTTCCTCGTAAGTGTGGTCAACTGGGGAGGATTTTCCATAGTTTGTAGAATATTTAGGGTTATCTACTCCTACATCAGGGTCCGACCCTCCATGTGTAGGTGTTGCTCTTGAGGGATTGGGTAGCAGAGTCCTATAATGGTCAGCAGAGGCATCGGGAGCCATTTGTCTCAAAGATGGGCATCCAGAGGTCCCAGAATACGCAGAATACCCAGAAGGCTCCAGCAGAGGGCAACGGTTGGTCGCGCTTGCTGCCGTCCCTAATGGCCACAAGGATCTTGTGGGATGATGAGCAGTAGCATAAAACGGGGCTTGTTGCTGCTGTTGCGCAGGGAGACCGTCGAAGGCATTGTTGCTGTTGTTATCATCGCCTTCAGGTGAGTGGGAATTATAATGATGACGGATACCAAGTTGTGGGAGCTGATGATCAAACCCACGACCGGAATATGAATACTGGAGCTGATGGTGATGCTGAAGCTGGGTCTGTGGCACCGGGGGCCGCCACTGTTGTGAGATTTGAAACGAGGCTGGTGACGGTGAGTTGCTTCTGCTGTAAGATGGGTGTTCGTCCCTACTGATTGCCGATGGGTTGGTCATGGTTGGACTGGACCCCTGAAGTAATAGTTTGTTGTAAAGCATGGTACTCTTCGATGCCGAATCCTGCAGTTTTGGCCGGAAGACACTCCTGACGTAGGGGTTCGTCTCTACGTTCGAAAGGTGCGGACGCTGTTGTTGTTTATTTGATTGTTGTGCATCATCTGGTCGTGGTCTGTAAAGGAGATATTGCGAAGTGGATATAGGTCGAGAGGGATCTGGAAAAAAAGAAAAAAAAGAAAAAGAGCAAAATAAATAATTAAATAAAGATGATCTTGATCATGGGTATCTTGGTATTAAACAAACTAGCAAAATCTTTTTAATAAGAGGAAAAACGGTGAATAAAAAACATTTAACTAAGGTAATTTCGGCCTGATGATTAGCTAAGTTGAGCACCCTTTGTTGAGTAACTATTACATAACAACCAGCTTAGTAAGAAACATATGTAGCCTGTGTTTTACCCACAGTTTTGATTTTTTATTCACAATTGTAGCAACTCTGGTTCCTAACCGTGAGCTGTAAAACAAGTATCAGCTTATCAAATTTCCTTGTAACTTTGACATGGGAAAAAGTGTGTAATCTTCAGTGCCAATAAATTGTCATAGTTTCTTGCTGTATACTGTCCACTCTTTGTTGTCCATACTTGCCACTCACTGCTTGAAGCTTACAAACCTCCCTCGATCTTACCTTTGCAACTACACAATTATTCATTAATTAGTAATCTCGCTGATGATCTACAGATTCCAAATTAGTTTATTTGGCAATTAATAGTGAAACTCGAGTTTGGGATTAACTAATTCATTTTTTTGTTTGTCCTAGTGTTATAACAGCGTACCTCATGAATTCGTGTTTTTGTGGTTTGGATTTTAGCTGCCCTTTTTAGCATATAAGGAGTCCTATCAAGGGTCTCCTCTCCGTGTATGAAAATATTTTATACATTCTTATATTTTTAAATATATATCAAGCTGCAAAAACATCACAAAAAGTGTTCGCTCAGAGTTCCATGTTCCTGTTCGTTGGACAAACAGGAACGGGAAACTCTGAGTAACAAGAAACAAGAATAACAATGATTACATCCTGGAAAAAATGACAAAACTTTTGTTGGAAAATTAGTTTCAAAATCAAAATACAATTTTTTTGGGTGGGGGGGAAATTTCTTGTAAAAACAAACAAGAAAAATAAATATAAAAATAATATAAAAACATTTCTGGTAGACAACAATAACAATAACAAAAAAACATATTAACATGATAATATGATACACTTCTAATTATACAAATATATATACACATACATATAAATACATACATTTACACGCATTCATTAATGTACATATAAATACATGTAAATATATATATAAATATAAAGATATATACTTATGTAGACATACATACATATGGATGCACACATACATTGGTGTCAGCTGACTTTACCAGCCTGACCATGCATACACACACACATACACACAAGTACATAGAAAACTATTGCCATCAGTTGGTTGATATTTTGAAATGTATTAACTGAAGAAGATCTTGTGTAAAACGATATATTTCCTGTTATAGATTGTGGAAGATCTGAAATGTGCATGTTAAATGCTTTCAACATATCATTTGCTTTGACTTCATTGTTACAAAATATATATACATACATACACACATACATACATACATGTGTCATTTAACATCTGTTTTCCATGCTGGTGTGAGTTGGATGGTTCAACAGGAGCTGTTGAACCAGGGGATGGCACCAAAATGTATGTACAGATACACACACACACATGCACATATTTATATATAAAACATACGCACATACATATTTATATATCATTTACATGTATTCATATAAAATACACACATACATGCATATATAACTATATATATATATATATATATATACACACACACACATATATAACTTCCAAGACATTCCAGACGTAAATTTAGTTGTGAATGCCAGCAAATGCCATCCGTGCAGAAAAAATAATAATAAATTATGTATTACACATTTATATACATTAAACCACCCTCCTTTGTAATTCGAAAATTCAGTAAGTAATATTAGCAAGCAGTGTACAGTCGTATCTTCAAAGAAAGAATGCTGTAGTAGCATTAGATCATTACAAGATGCACTAGAACAGAACGGATTATTAAATAAAATATACATCAAACATCATAACAATAAAAAATAAGAAAACAAGCAAAAAAATAACATATTTGGTTCACTTTTAATGTATCATGTCAATATAGTTGTAAACTTCTCGTATTTTATACAAAAATTCTTTGATGAAAATAACATAAAAGTTAGTTATAGTTG
Source organism: Octopus bimaculoides (assembly GCF_001194135.2). Lineage (NCBI taxonomy): Eukaryota > Metazoa > Mollusca > Cephalopoda > Octopoda > Octopodidae > Octopus > Octopus bimaculoides. Next base: position 24,518 of record NW_026390019.1, on the reverse strand, counting down.
CGCCCAAAATTGATATTGCTACAACTAGAATGAAGAACAGAAATTCAAGAGAAAAAAATATTCCAAAGTATTCGTCTTAATAATTTTTCCCTTTTGATGCGAAGTGTCTCAAAAGGGCACTTGTGAAGGCTGACTTCCATATGTAGCGCTGAAAAATGTAATAGTGGTCTCACTGGAAACACACTGAAAAGTAGGTATACCCTGCGGTTATATTCTTTCAGCTATATAAAAATAAAACACAACTTCACTCTTTCAATATGTTTGGAAACTAAAAGAGAAAACTAAACACATATTCCGGACGAATTAGCTAATCATTACTGCTATACTGTATGTAAATGTCTCTCCTGCATGTATATATATTTATATATATACATATATATAAATATATGTTTATATATTTATATATATATATATATGCACTCCAAGAGGGGAGTGGGTGCACATAAAAGTACACCCACTACTCTCTTGGAGTGGTTGGCGTGAGGAAAGGCATCCAGCTGTAGAAACTTTGCTAGATCACATTGGAGCCTGGTGCTGCCGACTCGTTCACCAGCCCTCAGTCAAACCGTCCAACCCATGCCAGCACGGAAAGCGCACGTTAAACGATGATGATGATGATGTATGTATATATATATATATATATATAT
>NW_026390019.1:20521-21670 GCF_001194135.2 Octopus bimaculoides | reverse complement strand
TGGAGGGCTTTAGTGGCCCAAAACTCCACAGAAGGAAAATCCCCCATGCTGGGCAAACTGAATGAAAAGGAATGCCTTCAAAAAGCCAGTTACATCTGTTGTTTTTGTTTGTCATTCTAGTATTATTATTATTATTATTATTATCATTATTATAATTATTATTATTATTATTATTATAATTATTATTATTATTATTATTATAATTAAGGCAGTGAGCCAGTATAGTCATTAGCACACCAAGCGAAATGCTAAACGGTATTTCATCTGTCGCGACGTTCTGAGTTCAAATTCCGCCGAGGTCGACTTAGCCTTTCATCCTTTATGGGCTCATTTAAAATAAATACCAGTTACATACTGGGGCTGATGTAATCAACTTAATCCCTTCCAGCAGCAACAACCATCACCATCATCATCATCATCATCATTATCACTCCCATTATCATCGTCATCATCATCATCATCATCACAACCACCATCACTATTATGATCATCGTCACCATCACCATCACCACCGTCGTCATCACAATCACCAGCAACACCACCACCGCCATCGTCATCATTACTGTCATCATCATCATCACCACCATTATCACCCCCACCCCCATCGTCATCATCATCATGGTTATTTGCAATTACAACAACAACAACAACAGCAGCAGCAAAAACAATTTGGGTAAAAAAAAAATATTAATAAAATGAATAACATAAAAAAAAAAAAATGAAATGAACCATGAAAAATATAATACTACTACTACTACTACTACTACTACTACTACTACTACTTGTAAGATGCAGGAAAGTGACTTCTGGGTGGATGCATGAATGGGTAGGTTGGTGGATGGGAGGGAAGGCAGAGGGGGAGGAGGAGGAAGAAGTTGGTCATGCATGGACGGATTAAAACAAACGAAATAAATATAAATATGAAAATAAAGAACAGACAGATTCAGATTAATTCATGCATGAAATATAAACACATACATCAGAGTATACATAGAATATATGTTATATAGACATGTATGTATACATATGTAGACATGCATATATTTATATACATATGTGGAGATAGACATACATGTAAATATATGTATATACAAATAAATATATGTATAAACATACATACATACATATATATATATATATATATATATA
>NW_026390019.1:14874-17370 GCF_001194135.2 Octopus bimaculoides | reverse complement strand
TGTATATGTATATATATATATATATGTGTGTGTGTGTGTGTGTGTGTGTGTACATATATATATGTATTTAGCAGTCCAGTAAAAGAGACTGATAGAATAAGTACTAGGTTTACAAAGAATAAGTCCTGGGGTTGATTTGTTCGAACTGTTAGAACTCTTTAAGGCGGTGTTCCAGCATGGCCGCAGTCAGATGCCTGAAACAGGTAAAAGAATGTATGTGTGTGTGTGTGTGTGTGTAGATGTTGACTGGATAGGTAGATAAGATAAAATGGCACAGCATAGAGAGATTCAAACTGGGATCATGTAGTCCTCCAAAGGCCCTATGAAAATGGGGCAATCACAGATGAAATATCTCTCATCATAGGTCTGCTCATTCAAGCCCAACCTAGGGCTAAACAATAATAACAACAACAAAAGCAGCAGCAGCAACGAGAGTGAGTAGATATGAACGAGAAAAGCAATTGCAAATGAGGTTTTTATGTTATCAAAACATATTCAAAGGAGAAAGACTCCAAACTCCAAAATGCCACATTGAAAGCCACTCAAAAAAAAAAAAAAATCATGAAATAATAAAATCACAAGACTTGCAAATTTTGCTAAACTAAAAACGAAAGTGAAAGTAGCGACGACCAATCACAAAACAGAAAGCAACTAAGCATGCGAATTTAAGATAATACATTCATATCACATTTCCATACTTCACCAGAAGCTCACATCTATACCATTTCACATACAAAATGGAATAATTCCATTCAAAATGAGAATATTAAAAATGAGAATGAAAAATACAATATTTTTGCTTTAATTATTTACGCCATTTTTAACAATTATTTAATTAATTAATTATTTAATCATTATCTCTAATAATAAACAGATTTTTGTAGCATACTTTATTCTTTTATTCAATTCAGTTAATTGATTGTGACCCTGCTGGAGGGTTTTGATCGAATGAATCAATCCCAGGAATTATTCTTTGTAAGCCTAGTACTTATCTTATTAGTCTCTTTTGCTGAACTGCTAAGTTACGGGGATGTAAACACAACCACCAGCTGTCAAGCGGTGATGGGGGGACAAACACAGACACCAGCACACACACGCATAGATACACACATATTTATATATAAAATATGTGTGTGTGTGTATATATATATGATGGGCTTCATTCTGTTTCTGTCTAACAAATCCTTTCACAAGGCTTTGTTTGGCCTAGGTTGTAGTAGAAGACACTTGCCCAAGATGCCATGCAGTGGGACTGAACCCACAATCTTGTGGTTAGGAAGTAAGCTTCTTATCACACAGCCACACCTGCATCAATATATATATATATGTATGTATGTATGATGGGCTTCTTTCAGTTTCCATCTGCCAAATCTACTTACAAGGCTTAGGTTGGCCTGAGGCTATGGCAGAAGACACTTGCCCAAGGGGCCAAGCAGTGGGATTGAACCCGGAACCATGAAGTTGGCAAACAAGCTTCTTACTACACACCCACACCTGTACCTTTATATATATATATATATATATCTGTGTGTGTGTGTGTGTGTGTGTATATGTATGTATGTATGATGGGCTTCTTTCAGTTTCCATCTGCCAAATCTACTTACACGGCTTAGGTCAGCCGAAGACTATGGCAGAAGACACTTGCCCAAGGGGCTAAGCTGGTGTTCTGCGAAGTTTTTTCTGGAGAACATTAATTTTCTTTGTGGTTGGGTCGTTGATGACCTTTTTCTAGCATATTGGATGTCCACCTAGTGGTCATCCCTTATACACGTGTAATACAATTTTTTTTCTGAATTTTCAGATTTTTTTATTTGCTAGGCCACTTGGTTTTAAATTGAATTAATCAATTTATCACCCTGTATATATATATATATATATATATATATATATGTATGTATGTATGTATGTATATATATATACACACACACACTCATATTCTTAAGTAGGTTTATGGTACTAAAAATATACCTAAGCGCTGCTACTTAAGTTTCATAGCATGGCAGCTGTTTGCCACCTAAGAGAGTACATGCTTGCTAACCAACTCATCGAGCAAGCCATGCTGAATTGAATGTGAAACAAATTTGTGCTCACTTAGAGTGCAAATAGTTGTTCTACCACGAAACTGAAGTGGCATACCTCTAGAACTGGAGTATTGTATAAATATAATGCCTAACACAGACATATGTATTGAGCTCTCTTTACTTGTTTAATGTGTGTGTGTGTATGTGTGCACACAGATATGTGAATGTGTATACACATACAGAGGCACACACACAAACACACACACACATATATATATCATTAGGGCGGTGCTCCAACTTGGCCTCAGTCAAATGACTGGAACAAATAAAGGAATAAAAGAAGATATGTGGGTGTGTATGTATATATGTATATATATATATATGTATGTATCTACATATAAACATGTATTTTTGTATATATATATATATATATATATATATATATATATATATATATATATATATATATATATAT
>NW_026390019.1:13359-14012 GCF_001194135.2 Octopus bimaculoides | reverse complement strand
ATCGTTATTCGAAGAGTCACCGGACGACTCGCTGCGGCAGTCGTATGTCGACAAGAAGCCCAGCTCGCTTACCTTGCCATCTTGCGTAAATTTCTGCAGAAAAAGTTTAAACAGTTTTTAATATCACCCAAACTAGTTCCATCTTGTTTTTTTTTTTGTTTTTTTTTTTTTAATTCTTTTTGTTTTTGTTTTTTAAACAATTTTTTGCGTAGGAAAGTAGGGAGAGAGAGAGAGAAAAAGCCCTGAAAAATTAAACATTTAATTATTATTATTATTATTTTTCTCTACTCCATATTGTAAATGTTTCTCGTCTGCTGTGTGTGTTGGTTGTCTGTTGGGTTTTTTTTTTTACATGTATTTTTTTCTTTTTTATATACATCAGTTGAGACTACCTCGAGCACACGCACATATACATACGTACACACATATACATACACAGATAATACATACTGACACACACATATATATATACATATATACAAACACACATATACACCAAGTTGCTGTTACCTTATCATTATTATTATTATTATTATTATTATAATCATCATCATTATCATCATTATTATTTATTTCTTTATTACCCACAACGGGGCTAAACATAGAGGGGACAAACAAGGACAGACAAACGGATTAAGTCGATTACATCGACC
>NW_026390019.1:9112-13290 GCF_001194135.2 Octopus bimaculoides | reverse complement strand
TAATAATAATAAAAACACCAGGACTTACAAATATATATAACATACAGAAAATTGCCCTACTGGGTACTGCACACATTCTACGCAAAACACTTTTAATACAGTAAGCATAAGAGCACCACAGCAAACCACAGCACATACTCAAGGCGCACAGAGCTGCGCTCGGTAGTGAAGTGAAAGCACGTTATAAAAATAAAACTACTGAACAATAATAATAATAATAATAATAATAATAATGATAGTAATAATAATAATAATAATAATAATAATGATAACGATAGTAATAATAATAATAATAATAATAATAATAATAAAAATAATAACAAGAACAATAATAATAATAACAACAACTTGGATAGTGATGGGTGAGGTTGTACAGAAAATAATACAAAGAAGAGTTAAAAATAAAGGGAGTGTATCCATAAGACAAGGGGTTAATAAAACAATGAAATAAGAATTGCTCCAGCTTGGCGTTGATTAAAATAAGTGAATAAATTTTGCAAAAAAGTGAAAGTAATTACGTTTGTTACCTGGCCTTGGTTAACTGTTGCTGCTGTGGGTTGGAAAATTTCTGACTGTTTGCCATGGCAGGGGTTAAATATGTTGCGGTCTTGGTTCCTCTGAGACGTTCGGAAAGTGCTGTTCCCTTTGAGGGTGTTGTCGTTCTGTAAAGACGGGCCCAGTTCAAGAGCGGTTGAGATCTGCGGCGTTGGAAGGCATTTGGAGGAATTCTGGTGCCCGCCAGAAGAGGCCGACGAGGAGGACGAGGTCAGTCGTGAGCTGGTTTGCCGCCGGTCGTTCCATCGAATCACGCAGATTGTTATTAAAATGACCAACCCGACCGACCCAGTCACGGCAATCAAGGCGATGACGACGAGCAGGTTCTGGCCCACTCCGCCGTTGCTTGGTGTAAGGAATTCTCCGTGTTTGTTTGACGTTTCATTACTGACCACTAACGATAGGGAGAAGTTAGCCGTGGTGGACAAGGGTGGCTTTCCGCGGTCTTTCACCATGAGCTGCAACATATACATGCCATTATCATCTCTGTTAGCCTCGCGGGCGAATGAGAGCGACCCGTACAAGGCGTCGACCGCAAACAAACCGTTTTCATTGCCGGACACGATTTCGTAACTCAGCCGCGCATTTTCGCCGCTGTCCCTGTCGGTGGCCTGCAGGACAGTTATCTCTTTCTCACCATCGGGGTAGTAGTAGATGGCCATGCTGAAGTTGGTGACGCTAGGAAACAGAAAATACGGCCTGTTATCGTTCTCATCCAGTACATCAACCAGAACATCGACTGTGTTGTTTAACGAAGGTTTACCGTTATCTTTTACAAACACCTTGAATCTGTATGAGTTTTGGTACTCGTGGTCAAGTAGCTGCCCCACCGATAAAAACCCATCGTCTGAAATCCAGAAAGGGAGTACTTGGTTCTCGTCTGTAATCAACGAATAGCTCAGTTTTCCGCCGTCACCGAGATCCCTATCGGTGGCGTTAATAAACCCAACCGGGAACTTCGGAAGTTGGTTTTCATACGTTTTGAAGTGGAACAGCTTTTCAGTGAATACCGGAGCCTCGTCGTTCACATCGAGCACGTTTACTCGCATGGTGGCGCTACTGGTGTGGGACGGTTTGCCGAGATCTTTGGCATAGATTTTAAACTCCTTCTTCGACGTGGATTCGCGATCGAATACCGTTACGGTGCGAATGATACCCGTTTGCGGGTCGACAATGAAATACGGCAGCGCGTCTCGATCGAAGAAATACCGCACCTCACCGTTCTGACCGATGTCTTTGTCTCGGGCCGAAACCGCTTCTACTTTTATGCCTATAATGCTGTTCTCTTCAAAGGTCACGTCGTAGACCGGGCGTTCAAACTGGGGATACTCGTCATTGATATCGTCAACTTCTACCCGGAAGTTACTCTCACTCTGGAGAGGCGGAGACCCTTGGTCACGACACGTGATCGTTACGTTAAAGTGTTCGTTCGTTTCACGGTCTACTGGTTTCTTAATTACCACTTCATAGTCATCTTTGTCCAAGCTACGCAGCCGGAAGTACTCGTGCGTCAACGCGCATCCCACTTTTCCGTTCTCGCCAATATCCGGGTCTTTTACTTGGACATACGCCACGAAACTCTCCGAGTTTGCACCCTCCGTGATTTTCGCAGTATGGGAGACGAAGTTTATGCTAATCTTGGGAGGGTTATTTTGGGAGTGAATGATTTGAACATGAACGACAACCTGGGCGCTCAGGGGACGCTCAGCGCCGTCAACGGCTTCTACAAACAGTTTATATTTCGTCGGTTGCTCAACGGAAATTTTCTGACTCAAATATATCGCGCCTGTGTCTTCATCTAATTCAAAAAGCTTTTTAGCCACTGAAGACGTCCGAGAGCTGAATTTGTAGCTTACTTGACCGTTTTTCCCTGAATCTGCATCGTTAGCTTTCACGTAAACAATTGCCTTACTTTTATTGACTTCATTTTCGGTGGTCACATTATACTTTGCTTTTTCAAAAACCGGAGCATTATCATTCACGTCGGCTACGATTATTTTAACGTCTAAGCTGCTTTTTTTGGGAGGCTTTCCGTTGTCCTCGGCCAGAATTCGAACTGTGTATCCTGGCTTTGTCTCTCTGTCTAGTTTTCCATCCAGGTAAAGATAAAGGTCGGACGAACCGTCGGGCCGAGTCGTAACGTCAAGCCTGAACGGGTCGCTGCTCTCTTCCTTCTCCAACCTGTACGTGATGTGCGAATTATTAACGCCAACGTCACCATCGGTTGCCTTAGCTATCGATTTTCGCTTATTCGTGTCTCCGTCCAGGAACTGCACCTCAATTTCTTTCTCAGCAAATAACGGTACGTGGTCGTTGGAGTCCTCGATAATGACTTCAACCTTCAAAACTTTCAACAATTCCTTGTCTTTTTGCACCGCCACGTCAACTGTCCTTTTGCAGATGATGGCCACGTCACACAGAGACTCGGCATCGAGGCGTTGCGCAGTATGCAACTCCCCCGATACCTCACTAACATTAAACAAAGCTGGAGACCCTCTCCCTGCTTGGCTCAGCAGTCGCAGTCTGATAAGATTTCGCTCCTCTGGGGCCACGCTGTCCAAGATCTTTGCATCGGTTAGAATATTCCCTATGAAAGTACCAGCAGGTAATTCCTCGCGGATCTTGTACGACAAACCTCCTTCGCTGTAAATACCGGGTAGGCAGAGCACTAGAAGCAGTAAAGATGTGAGGGCTTGCATTCTACGATGGTCACGTGTGTGCCGGTTCCTGAAAAGAGAACAGAAAAAAAAAAGAAAGAGAACAGATCAGAAAATGGCTTGAAAAAAATTTGGGTGGGGGTGGGGCGATAAATAGATATGAAGGTAGATAGACAAATTTACGTAGACAATCCCTTGTTGATTTTGTGGTCAGAAAACAAAAACCAAGGAAGAACAAAAAGAAAGAAAAAAAATTGCAGCGAACCAATATAATTGTGAATGTAAGGATACAGCTGCAAACAATGACGACGCTATTGTACAATATTGTTAATACTAATCAATCAATAATTTCATTGAGAGCAGACGTACGCGGGACGGACAGCTCTGGGTAAACATCGGATCTATGTGTTTGTTTGTGCTGAGCAAACATAGGGCTTTGATTGGCGGTTTGCCTTGGAGACTTCCGGACACGGGCTGGACGCACGTACAGAAGTCTTTATACACTAATATGTAAATATATGTGTACATGTGTTTGTGAATGCGCGTGTGTGTGTGTATACACACACACACACACACACACATATATATATGCATACATTATATACATAAGTATATATCTATATCTATTTATCTATATATCTATATGTATACACACACATACACACACGCACACACAGACACACACATACACACACACATTATCTGTATAAATCTATATCTATCTATCTATCTATCTATATATATATATATATCCACACATACAAGTACACACATATACATAGATACATGTGTGTGTATGTGTTATTTGTATGATGGAATTATATAAATATATATGTGTGTGTGTATATATATATATATATATACACACACACACAAGTATATACGTCGTTATATATATATATATATATATATATATATATATATATGTGTGTGTGTATATATATATATATATATATATATATATAT
>NW_026390019.1:7786-8857 GCF_001194135.2 Octopus bimaculoides | reverse complement strand
TTTTTTTTTTTTTTTTTAATGTCCTGTACCCATATATGCATGCACGTATGTATACATATAGATGTAGCTATGCACATACATGTATGGATAAATGCATATATATATATATAGTGTAGCGCGACCACCCACATTCCATTCCTTTCCATCCAGCCATGCAATGGCCGTCCTGCCGTCTTCACAACCTTCGTTACCCACTTTCAACATCGCTTTCTCTGCCAACGTATTTAAACAGCTTTCGACGTATCAGTGCGTGTATTAATTACTTCAGCTTTTGATATGGATCTGTCCTTGTTTTAATCACAGATTACAGTTGTCCTCTGTGTATAACGTGTGTGTATACAGGGGTGGTGGCGGACAAACACAGACACATACACACATATACAGCGGTCTTCTTTCAGTTTCCATCTACCAAATCCACTCACAAGGTTTTAGTCAGCCCAAGGCTATAGAAGAAGACACTATCTATCTATCTATCTATTTATCTATCTATTTCATATACTCTTTGTTTTTTACTTGTTTCAGTCATTTTGACTGCGGCCATGCTGGAGCACCGCCTTTTAGTCGAGCAAATCGACCCCATGACTTATTCTTTTGTAAGCCTAGTACTTATTCTATCGGTCTCTTTTTGCCCAACCGTAAGTTACAAGGACGTAAACACACCAGCATCGATTGTCAAGCGATAGTGGGGGAGACAAACACAGACACACAAACATATACACATATACAACGGGCTTGTTTCAATTTCCGTCTACGAAATCCACTGACAAGGCTTTGGTTAGCACGAGGCTATAGTAGAAGACACTTGCCCAAGGTGCCACGCAGTGGGACTGAACCCGGAACCATGTAGTTGGAGAGCAAACTTCTTTGTCTGACATACATGAACGCGTCACTATCATGATTACCAAGACCTTTTTGATCCTCACAAGAAAAGTGTCTGAATACACACACACACACACACACACACGTACACACACAGACACACACACGTACACACACACACGTACACACACACACACGTACACACACACGTACACACACACACGTACACACACACACGTACACACGTACACA
>NW_026390019.1:5469-7325 GCF_001194135.2 Octopus bimaculoides | reverse complement strand
ACTACTGCTACCACCACCACCACCACTACCACTACCACCAACCACCACCACCACCACTACTACTACTACTACTACTACTGCTACCACCACCACCACCACTACCACCACCACCACCACCACCACTACTACTACTACTACTACTACTACTACTACTACTACTGCTACCACCACCACCACCACTACTTTTGCTGCTGGTGATGATGACATTGATAATGATGACGACGATAACAACGATGATGATGATGATGATGATGACAATGATGACAACTGTAACGATGACAAAGACGACAAGGACGATGGTGATGATTATGATGGTAGAGCACGATGATGATGAGGATGATGATGATGATGTCCCTTTCAAGATGGTGTCGGAAATATGTCTCAGACTGCAAAAGCGGAAGTGCAACACACTTGAGGACGTATGTCCGAGTGGTCAAGAAGAGGAAAAGGGGATAAAAAAAAACGACCAGATTAGAATTTTTAGTTAATTGGATGATGGTCAGAAGAAGAAGAAGAAGAAGAAGAAGAAAGGGGAACCTTCTGCCCCGGATTCTTCAAACGAAGAGACACATACATACATACATACATACAGTATGTAGTCCTAGATACACTATGCCTGAATAAAAGACAGGATGATCACAATTGGAACGTCTTTGATCATAGGTTTGTCTGGAGCAGGACTGACCTGGGGCTAAACTATAGCAACAAGGAAAGGGCACATTAGATAATGTAGTCCAAGATACACTTATTACTATGTCTGAATAAGACACGGTGGTCACAGCTGGAACATTTTTGATCGTAGGTCTGTCTGGAACAGGACTGACCTGGGGTTAAACAAGAAGAAGAAGGAAAGACACTTTAGATAATGTAGTCCTAGATACACTATGCCAGAATAAAAGACAGGATGGTCACACCTGGAACGTCTTGATCATAAGTCTATCTGGAGCAGGACTGACCTGGGGTTAAACAACAAGAACAAGGAAGGACACATTAGATTATGTAGTCCTAGATACACTATGCCAGAAAAAAAGACAGGATGGTCACAGTTGGAACATCTTTGATCATAGGTCTGCCTGGAGCAGGACTGACCTGGGGTTAAACAACATCAACAAGGAAAGGCAGATAATGTAGTCCTAGATACACTATGCCAGAATAAAAGACAGGATGGTCACAGCTGGAACATCTTTGATCATAGGTCTGTCTGGATCGAGACTGACCTAGGGCCAAACAACAACAAGACTCCCATCCTGCCAACCCCCTGCCTTTCTCCCCCACCTCACCCTCTGATGTCGAGAGGACAAGTGTACCTTAACAAGCTTCCTCCCGACCACCACCACCACCACCACCACATAGTCCACAACCAATGAAATCAACCCGTCTGGTCTCAGTTGTCACTTCCTCTTCCCTCTTTGCAATATGGCATCTTCATTAACTTCCGGTCTTTTTCGTCTTCCTGCTCCGGCGTTCTTGATGACACACACAGACATATGCATACCTACATATATATGTATGTGTGCGTGTATGTACACACACACACACACGTATATATACATATATATACAGACACACACACACGTCTGCGTTGTGTGCATAAATGTATATATTCTTTTACTTCTTTAAGTAATTTGACTGCGGCCATGCTGGGGCACCGCCTTGAAGTGTTTTTAGTTGAACAAATCAACCCCGGGACTTATTCTTTGTAAGCCTAGCACATATTCTATCAGTGACCTTTGCCGAACCGCTAAGTTACGAGGACATAAACACACCGACATCGGTTGTCAAGCGATGGCAGTGGGTTGGGAGACGAACAGACATAAACACATAAATCAATATAAATAAATAAATAAATAAATATA
>NW_026390019.1:0-879 GCF_001194135.2 Octopus bimaculoides | reverse complement strand
CATACAGAAATGAATGAACTTAATTAAATCTAGTGATTTTGAGTGACACCCCTATTTAAAGTCGGGTGGGACACTCGTTCGCGAAGAAATACACACACATGCATACAAATATCTATATACACGAAGACAAACAATGATGGTTTCCCCCCCCTTTTTTTTTTACACTATTCATCTCTTCATACACGGTATGTAGATTGTTTGGGCTCTCTATAAAAGCACGTGCGTGCGTGTGTGTGTGTGTGTGTGTGTGTGTGTCTGTCTATGTCTGTGTGCCTGCCTGCCTGTCTGACTGTCTATCTATCTATCTTGTCTATCTATCTATCTATTTATCTTGTCTGTCTATCTATCTATCTATCGATCTATCTACCTACCTACCTACCTGTCTATCTATCTATCTATCTATCTATCTCTATCTATCTATCTATCCATCCATCCATCCATCTATCTATCTATCTATCTATCTATCTATCTATCTATCTAGCTATCTCTATTTATCTAGTTGTCTGTCTGTCAATATATATATATACACACAAAAAAAAAAAAGGAAAACAGTTTGTGTGAGTAATGTCTCAGAGATATTGTGTGCGGGGGTGCATTTGTATCTATAACAATGAACCATTTGTTAGATTGAAGTAAAAAAGACGAGACGGGGTGAGCCGGGTCGTATAGGGGTAGAACTTGTCCCATTTTTCTTCGGCTACTCGTTCCTGTCGTGACCATACACACATTCTCACAGCCCCCGAACCTTTTAAGTCCACCCCCCACCACCATCACCTCCTCTTCTCTTACCTTATTCATATACTGTCATTTGTCAATCTCACCGTTTGTCCACCCTTTTCAATGTAATGTCCTGCACACACACACACACACACACACACA
>NW_026390018.1:0-262 GCF_001194135.2 Octopus bimaculoides | reverse complement strand
CAAAGCCAGACATGTTTGTGTATGTTTCACGTTGTTAAACAATTAAAGTGTCGCCTCTTTGTAATCTTGTTACATCCTTCAATTCCACTTTGATTGCTTAATTCACCTGTTGGAGGCAGCGGCGTTAGCAGAGGGTGGCGGCGCTGAATGCTGCGGCCGTGGTGATGGTGGTTGTAGTGGTGGTGCTGATGGTGTTGCTGATGGTGATGGTAGTGGAGGTGGTAGTGATGGTAGTGGTGGTTGTAGCTGTGGTGGTGCTGTT
>NW_026390017.1:0-298 GCF_001194135.2 Octopus bimaculoides | reverse complement strand
CAGTCAGCATCATGGTGTTTGGAGTGATCACTAGTGATGGCGACGTTATGGCTCCATTTACCTTCCCACACGGCCTCAGACTCAACACGGAAGTCTACATGAAGTGCCTGGAGCAGGTAGTGCTGCTCTGGCTCAAGAGGGTGATTGCTGGAAGACCCTATGTCTTGTAACAGGACTCTGCACCATGCCACACAAGCAGGAGAACCCAGTCAAAGCTGTCAGACAATTTCTGCAACCACATCACTCCTAATATCTGGCCACCTGACTCCTCAGACTGCAACCCCCTTGATTATTATGT
>NW_026390016.1:0-326 GCF_001194135.2 Octopus bimaculoides | reverse complement strand
TTTGCAAATGCAGCCTTGCAATATTGTCAATGCAGCTTCATCAGAGTTGTGGTTAGTTGTTAACTGGAACTTAATTGAGAGCTAATATGGTATCCGCCCAGATAATATATCCCTCCAAACTCACTTTTATAATAATTGAAGTTTTTTAACAAGTAAACACAGCAGAGGACCAAAGTATGAAGAAAATAAACACCAACACTTCCCTTAACACATTAGTGCCCAATGCATAACAAATCATATGGAAAACCTTACCAAAGAAAAATAATTTTTAAAATCTAGGAGTGGCTGTATGGTAAGTAGCTTGCTAACGAACCACATGGTTCCGG
>NW_026390015.1:0-540 GCF_001194135.2 Octopus bimaculoides | reverse complement strand
TTTTTTTTTTTCAACTCAGTAACGACTGCCTTCGCTTCGTACGACTTCTCGTTCAAAGCGAACGAAATTTTCAAAAAAACCTAAGAATTTATGTAAGGGAGGTTACTCTTTTTTATTATTCTGTTGTTATCTCCCCTTCTAAGGAATTCCTATCTTTTTCAATAATTACATTTGCTATTATGATGTGGGATCTGGAAGGAAGGACAGGATTCATATGTTTTGGGGACGTTTGGCGCTCCGGGAGAAACTTGGTTTTTGTCACGAGAAAACCTGTAATCGGGCAAGGGATTTGCTAGAAGTAGCAGCCAGATTGGCCGCCAGTCATACACACTGCCAATCAGAAACAGCAGCCAAATCTTCCTCAAATCGTTTGTCCTGCATAGCAGGTATAACTCTAGATTTTCGATATCCCACTGAATATTAAAGAACGTTTTCGTATTTGTATTTCTCATTTTAGGTATTTTTGAATCGGTCAAACTACAGATTTCTGTGCCCCCGACTTTGGATGATCATAACTTTCAGAAAAATGGATATTTTTTA
>NW_026390014.1:0-271 GCF_001194135.2 Octopus bimaculoides | reverse complement strand
ACCGCGAGTCCGCTGCCCTAACCACTGGGCCATTGCGCCTCCACTGACACGGCTATAAATAGAAAAACAAATTAACTCGAATGTTTTCTTTTTTTTCTTTTTTTTTCTATCTCATAATAACTTTAAAACATTTAAATTCTGATATCAAAAGAATATCTTTGAGTAATTACCAGATTTACCTCCTGATATAGGAATGGCATTTGGTGAAAATAAATATTTATATCTGATGTGTTTGATCGAGGTAAAATTAGCAATCAAATAAACGACAAGT
>NW_026390013.1:0-387 GCF_001194135.2 Octopus bimaculoides | reverse complement strand
AAACCTATGATTAAAGGCTCACCAACCACGACCATTCCATCATTTTCCTACGTACTGAAAACCAAATTATGCAATGTCCGTTTTTGTTTTTTTTTCCTTAAGACAAATATGTTGGGTGTCATCTAAGAGAGGTTTGGTTGCTATTTCTAGCAGGCAGATCGACCGGACAAAGACCTTGTTATTGTGGAGATGAAAGCAGTCGTGGTGGCAGTGATGTAATGGCAGTATAATAAAAGAAACTAGTCGTGGGTCTATTTATTTATATTATACATCGTGCTCCATAATTGTGTTGTTAAAAACGTTAACCAAAGGAAAGTGAAATTGTATCAAAGCAAAGAAAGAATGGAGCTATCCGCTCCTATCAGCGGCACCACCATAATCCCCCCC
>NW_026390012.1:0-435 GCF_001194135.2 Octopus bimaculoides | reverse complement strand
CCCCCCCCGTTTCTACTTACATTTTCCTCTCCTTTCGTTCCTTCTTCAGTACTTTCTTTCCCTCTTTCTTCCATCACTTCTATTTTCCTTCTTTTCCTTCTCCATCTCTCTGTATCTTCCTTTGCTCATTTATACAGTATCTTCCTATTTTATTCGTTTTCTTCGATGTTTTCATTACTTTTCATTTTCGCAGCTATTTCTTTAATAAATGGTATAGAATTTACAGAGGAATTGACTCCAAGCAGCTGTAGTCGATTATATTTCGGAATTATGTCTTTTATTTTGATGCCAAAATGTGATTTTTGGCATATGGCTTTCCTTAACCATTGATGGTAAATTTCCTTTCCAACTCTACATCCTTCACGAACACTTCGCCTAGCGATCGCCACCGTCTGCGTGAACATACACACACACACACACACACACACACACACA
>NW_026390010.1:0-209 GCF_001194135.2 Octopus bimaculoides | reverse complement strand
TGCAACTGGATACATGTCAGGTGTCGAAATGATTGCAAAGCAACGTGAGTGAAGTGCTTTGCTCAAGAACACAACGCAAAGCTTGGTCTGGAAATCAAACCCATGATCTCGCAATTGTGAATGCAGCACCCTAAGCAGTAAGCCATGTGCCTTCACTAAATGTGTGTGTGTATATATCATCATCATCATCGTTTAACGTCCGCTTTCCA
>NW_026390009.1:0-367 GCF_001194135.2 Octopus bimaculoides | reverse complement strand
TATATATATTTGTAAGTCCTGGTTTTTTGTTATGTATTTGTCTGAATATTGTTTTTTATACCTAGTGCGCCCACTATGATAGGAATTGTTTCTGTTTTTAGACTCCACATTCGAGTTACCTCTGCTTTCAAATCTTTGTATTTTGAAAGTTTCTCCGTTTCTTTTAGAGAAACATTGTCATCTGTTGGTATTGATACATCGATTAGAAAGCATATTTCTTCTTGGTGATCTCTGACAACTATATCCGTCCTATTGACCTTAATTTCTCTGTGTGTATTGGCATATGCCAGAGTATGGTTGCTTTCTCTTTTCCTGTGACCTTTTCTTCTTCTTCTTCTTCTTATTATTATTATTATTATTATTATTA
>NW_026390008.1:0-349 GCF_001194135.2 Octopus bimaculoides | reverse complement strand
CCAGATGGGGTAAAGCAACATTATATGCGTCAACAAGTGTGGGCTACCGTTATCTGCAGGCGCATTCATATAGCTGCGTACCTTCGTTTCATGTGCATTATTTTTATCTGTCTCGTCGTGTTCAGGGACACCCCATAGTGGTGAGCGGTACGCATGCTGTTACCGATTTTAGTATTTCAAAGTGGTCTATATGTGCACGTGCATCTGCGAGGAACTATACACAGACACAGACACACACACACACACACATATATATATAGCGACAGATATACATGCGTTATACATACATATATACACACGTAATGCACATATTTATATAAGTATATATATATGTATATATAAATATATA
>NW_026390007.1:119-237 GCF_001194135.2 Octopus bimaculoides | reverse complement strand
TATATTTGTGTAGCTTTGTGTGCGCGTGTGTATAGTTATGTGTGTATGTGAGTAGCTGTGTGTGTGCATAGCTGTGTATGTGTGTGTATGTATGTGCAATTGTGTGTGTGGTTTGAAT
>NW_026390007.1:0-109 GCF_001194135.2 Octopus bimaculoides | reverse complement strand
AGCTGTGTATGTGTGTGTATGTATGTGCAATTGTGTGTGTGGTTTGAATTTGTGTAAATGTGTGTGTATGTAGCTATGTGTGTATGTATGTGTATGCGTGCATAGTTTT
>NW_026390006.1:0-352 GCF_001194135.2 Octopus bimaculoides | reverse complement strand
ATACATAGGTAAGTAGATAGATAGGTACATAGGTAATATGGACAGACAAGCGTGCACACGCACACACAGAGAAAAGGAGACGGAAACACATGACCATATACACACACATTCCACACACGCGGATACACACAAAGACATATACATCCATACATAACAGACACATGTACATAGTCACACAGACCCATACACATAGACACACTCAAACATGCACACACTCAAACATGCACACACAAGGAGACAGAGGTACACACACATGCGCATACATACAAACACACAAATCCAGAAATACAACAACACGAGGAATAACGGTAACAACAGATCAATAGTTTATTCTAGGTTGGTGTAGAGCCGT
>NW_026390004.1:1793-1962 GCF_001194135.2 Octopus bimaculoides | reverse complement strand
CAGTACATAGTTGCAAAACACACACACAGACATACACACACAAGGACACAGAAGTGCATACATATATAAACACACGCACACACACACATACATAAAAACACAAACACGGACACGCAAGCACATGAATATGCAGGATACATACATACAGATGCATACACATATATACATA
>NW_026390004.1:0-306 GCF_001194135.2 Octopus bimaculoides | reverse complement strand
GTGTCTGTCTGAGGATAAACCATGAATCAATCTTATTTTATTTTTCTCACTGATTTAGGAACTCCTATAAATGGTGTTGCCATACGTTTCCTGTTTGTTGTTATTTTTGTGGTTTCACACATTTTCCTCCAGAAGAAGTTTATGTCTTCTCGTGAAGAAGTTCCTGTGATGTTCACTGCTCCTCCTCTCATGTCTTTGTCTACTGCTGCCAGGTCCTCGATAAATTTTTCGTTTACTGTTTTTCTCTTGGTTATTCTCTTCTGATTTTGGGGTTTCTCACTGACAGATTTTAGCTCCTGCTTGAGG
>NW_026390003.1:0-486 GCF_001194135.2 Octopus bimaculoides | reverse complement strand
CCCACAAGTATACGTGCCCATTCATACAACCAGACTGCTTCTACTCACACGTACGTAAACATACACAACTTTGCCATGAACCTATACTTAACATCGCAGGTATTTTAAGGCATTTTTGCTATGTCATAGTTGTCTCTGTGTATATATATGTATGTATGTATGTATGTATGTATGTATGTATATGTGTGTATATATTTCTATATATCTACGTATGTATATATATATATATATATATATATAATATATATATGTATAAGATAGAGGAGTGAGATATGCACACATTGTATATATACACATACACACTCACGTGTACAAAGAATTACTCACCTGTAGTTATACACACACAGGTGTCAATCTTTTGTGGTCTATGCGCGTGACCGCCCTCAAATCTATATCTATCTCAAGATAGGTTTATATATTTAGATACTGCTCTGTATGCTCAAATATTTGTGTTTGTATAAAGGTATGTGTGTGTATGTGTGCATG
>NW_026390002.1:0-216 GCF_001194135.2 Octopus bimaculoides | reverse complement strand
TATTACATAGCTGCATCTATTAATATTTATCATGGCTGTATATTACGTCAAGGGAGATAACTAAAGAATGTTTATAAGAGTTATTTCCATTAGAAACAATGCCGGCAATTGCTTGTGGAAATAGACAAACGAAGAGATGCATGTATACAGATGACCATACCAGTGCAGTCGTCTCTCTTGCACACCACATCTGAAGCTTCTTAAGTCCAACTTTTC
>NW_026390001.1:0-237 GCF_001194135.2 Octopus bimaculoides | reverse complement strand
ATGCATTATTGTGTTATGCGTACTTTAGTATGTGTTATATTTTATTCTTATATACGATATGTACGTAGTATATCTTGTATCCTCTTTCGGGGGCGTATATTTATTTTTATGTGACTGTACGTATTTATGAGTGCATAAGAAAGTAAGAATATGTGTTTTTTTCCATGAATGATGTATATTGTGTAGTGTGTGTATGTGTGTGTATATATGTAAGTGTCTATTTTAGTGAGTGAGCTT
>NW_026390000.1:309-609 GCF_001194135.2 Octopus bimaculoides | reverse complement strand
TTGAGCCTCTGTTTGCGTCCTTGTGCCTTTGTCGGCGTCCTTCTGCCTATGTTGGCGTCCTTCTGCCCCTCTTTGCGACCTTGTGCCTCTATTTGGGTCCTTGTGCCTCTATTGGCGTCCTTGTGCCTCTGTTTGCGTCATTGTGCTTCTGTTTGCGTCCTTGTGCCTCTGTTTGCGTCCTTGAGCCTCTGTTTGCGTCCTTCTGCCTCTGTTTGGGTCCTTGTGCCTCTCTTTGCGTCCTTGTGGGTTTGTTTGCGTCGTTGTGCATTTGTTTGCGTCCTTATGCCGCTGTTTGCGCCC
>NW_026390000.1:0-299 GCF_001194135.2 Octopus bimaculoides | reverse complement strand
CCTTGAGCCTCTGTTTGCGTCCTTCTGCCTCTGTTTGGGTCCTTGTGCCTCTCTTTGCGTCCTTGTGGGTTTGTTTGCGTCGTTGTGCATTTGTTTGCGTCCTTATGCCGCTGTTTGCGCCCTTCTGTCTCTGTTTTCGTCCTTGTGCCTCTGTTTGCGTTCTTGTGCCTCTGTTTGCGTCTTTCAGCCTCTGTTTGCGTCTTTCTGCCACTGTGTGCGTCCTTTTGCCTCTGTTTCCGTCCTTGTGCCTCTGTTTGCGTCCTTCTGTCTCTGATTGCGTCCTTGTGCCTCTCTTTGCG
>NW_026389999.1:0-201 GCF_001194135.2 Octopus bimaculoides | reverse complement strand
CTGTCTCTCTCTGTCTGTCTCTCTGTCTCTCTATCTCTTTCTCTCTCTCTGTCTCTGTCTCTTTCTCTCTTCTCTCCCTCCTCTCCCTCCGTCTCTTTCTTTCTTGCTTTCTCTCTCTCTCTTTCTCTCTCTCCTTCTCTCTCTCTCCTTCTCTGTCTGTCACTCTCTCTTTCTCTTTCTCTTTCTCTCTCTTCTTTCCTT
>NW_026389998.1:0-228 GCF_001194135.2 Octopus bimaculoides | reverse complement strand
GTCAGGAGATTTGCTCAGCCAAGGAAGCTTTTTGATCCAATTTTCAATCAGCCATTGTTGATTCTTTTATACTGTGTGGCATGGAGCCCCATCTTCCTTGAATAAAAACTCATTTTTTGTTATGTTATCGTGTGAATGCATCAGAAGTAGTCCTTGCGTAAGTATTTCGATGTATTTTTCTGAGTTTCTGGTTCCAACACATTCGATCAGCTCAGAATGACCATTGCT
>NW_026389997.1:0-582 GCF_001194135.2 Octopus bimaculoides | reverse complement strand
TCAATATACAAGTTAAGTCCCTGGAGATCACTTGTAAAGCGAAAACTCGTAAAGCAGAGCAATAATTACCCCATTAAATTTTATGCCGTCAGAACCTGTGTTGCGATGTTGCCACACACACGAAGTGGCTGGTTAACCCTTTTATATTTATCATAAAACAAAACTCGTAAATCCAACCTCTCGTAAAGTGAAACCTCATAAAGTGAGGCACATGGGCATATTTATTCATCTACACCTCACTTTACCAGCGCCTGCTTTATGAGACCCCTTTACACGTGGGTGGGTTCGCTTTACGAGTCCCCGCATATATATATATATATATAACGCAACAATTCTTGACGTGTTTCAACGTGCTCAGTAAATTTCCCCAATGTCATAGTGATACTCCCACCTATGCATGTGTTGTGCTGCAGACGTAGGTGTACAGGAAAATCACGTAAGCAAGCGATGGCATCATTTCTATTGATATCTGTTAATAGAGTTTCACTTTCGCCTACATTGAATACGACTAACTCGACTAATAATACGATTAAGGAATAAAGAGATAAATAAATATACTTCATAGATGTGTATATATATGTA
>NW_026389996.1:0-247 GCF_001194135.2 Octopus bimaculoides | reverse complement strand
ATGTCACTGGCATGGGTGCCAGTTGTGTGACACTAGTATCAGTCATGACTACGATTTCCCTTGGCTTGATGGGTCTTCTAAAGCACGGCATATTGCCAAAGGTATTAGTCACTTGTCATTACCTCTGTGAGGCCAAATGTTCATAGATCATGCTTCGCCACTTCATCCCATGACTTCCTGAATCTACTCCTTCCACTGGTTCCCTCCACAATTAGAGATCAGCACTTCTTTACACAGCTGTCCTTGT
>NW_026389995.1:0-299 GCF_001194135.2 Octopus bimaculoides | reverse complement strand
TGTGTGTAGTGTGTGTGTGTGTAGTGTGTGTGTGTGTGTAGTGTGTGTGTATGTGTAAATGTGAGTGTGTGTGTGAGTGTGTGTGAGTGTGTATGTGTGTGTAGTGTGTATGTGTGTGTAGTGTGTGTGTGTGTGTGTAAATGTGAGTGTGTGTGTGAGTGTGTGTGCGCGCGTATGTGTGTATGTTTATGTGTGTATGTGTTTGTGAGTGAGTGTGTTTGTATGCAGGTGTAAGTAGTCATGTTTGTGTGTGTGTGTGTATATAAATATGTGCGTGTTTGTGAGTGTGTGTGTGTGTG
>NW_026389994.1:0-1573 GCF_001194135.2 Octopus bimaculoides | reverse complement strand
ATATACATACACGTATAACAAACAAACGGAATAACGAACGAACGCAATAACAAACGATCGAAATAACGAAGGAACGAACGTTAGTTTGTTATTTCTTTCGCTCCTTCGTTAGTTCGTTCGTTATTTCATTCGTGCGTTATTTTTTTTTTCGTTCGTTCGTTCGTTCATTCGTTATTTCGTTCTTTCATACGTTCGATATTTCATTCGTTCCTTTGATCTTTACTTCGTTTGTTCGTTCGTTAGCTATTTCGTTCGGTCCTTCGTTATTTCGTTCGTTCGTTTGTTATTTCGTTCGGTCGGTCATTCGTTATATATATATACATATATATATATATATATATATATATATATACACATATAACAAACAAACTAACGTACAAATGAACGAACGAACCAACCAAATAACGAACGAACGTTCGTTATTTCTTTCGTTCGTTCATTTATTTTATTCGTTCGTTCGTTATTTCTTTCGCTCCTTCGTTAGTTCGTTCGTTCATTTGATCTTTACTTCGTTTGTTCGTTCGTTTCTTCGTTCTTTCGTTCGTTCTTTCGTTATATATATATATATATATATATATATACGTATAACAAACGAACGAACGTTCGTTTGCTATTTCTTTCGTTCGTTCATTCCTTATTTTATTCGTTCGTTTGTTCGTTATTTCTTTCGCTCCTTCATTATATCGTTCGTTCGTTAGTTATTTCATTCGTTTTTTTCGTTCGTTCCTGGGTCCGTTATTTAGTTCGTTCGTTCCTCTGATCTTTACTTCGTTTCTTCGTTAGTTCGATCGTTATTTCGTTCGTTCATTCTTTCGTACGTTCGTTATTTATATATATATACGTATATATATATACACGTATAACAAACAAACGATCGAACGAAATAACGAACTAACGTACGAAATAACAAACGATCGAACGAACGTTCGTTCGTTATTTCTTTCGCTCCTTCGTTCGTTTTTTTCGTTAGTTCGTTCGTTCATTTGTCCGTTCTTTCGTTATTTAGTTCGTTCTTTCATACGTTCGATCATTTGATCTTTACTTCGTTTGTTCGTTAGTCGATCGTTAGTTATTTCGTCCGTTCGTTATTTAGTTCGTTCGTTATTTCGTACGTTCGTTCATTAGTTATTTCGTTCGATATTTAGTTCGGTCAGACATTCGTTGGTTCTTTCGTTATATATATATATATATATACATACACGTATAACAAGCAAACGAACGATATATCAAACGAAGTAAAGAACGAACGAAATAACAAACGATCGAACGAACGTTCGTTTGTTATTTCTTTCGTTCATTTGTCCGTTATTTCGTTTGTTCATTCGTTATTTCGTTCGTTTGTTCGCTATTTCGCTCGTTCTTTCTTTCGTTATATATATATATACGTATAAAAAACAAACGAACGAACAAAATAACAATGGATCGAACGAAATAACGAATGAACGTACGTTTGTTATTTCTTTCGTTCGTTCATTTGTTATTTTATTCGTTCGTTTGTTTGTTATTTCTTTCGCTCCTTCGTTAGTTCGTTAATTCGTTATTTAGCTCGTTCGTTCATTTGATCTTTACTTCG
>NW_026389993.1:0-373 GCF_001194135.2 Octopus bimaculoides | reverse complement strand
CGGAGGGTCTCTTTATATAGTTTTATTGAGTGTGTAGGGGTGGAGAGAGAAATATATAGGATAGTAAGAGAGGATGAGGAAAAGTGAGAGAGAGAGAGTGTGTGTGTTTTTATGTGTTGGTGTGTGTGTGTGTGTGTGTCGATGGGAAAGAGAAAAGAAGAAAATTGGGTTCATAGCTGGTTAGTTAAAAAAAAGTTAGGAGAGAAATATGAGAACCTAGGTAACTGGGTTCAATTCTTGTTGGTACAAAAATGTCCCACTATCTGGGTTTCTTGCCGTTTTTTTAGGGTCTGTTGTTCCATATATGTGTATATATATATGTGTATATATATGTATATATATATGCATATATATATATGCATATATATATATA
>NW_026389992.1:0-514 GCF_001194135.2 Octopus bimaculoides | reverse complement strand
ATATTAAATTACTTCTTTGTTTTATCATGACAGAATTATAAAACCACATGGCAGGAGATAATAGATTCTGCCTGCTCACAGCCTATAGAAAGACTACGAATACCACGCCAGTAACAACGAGAACAAGAACAACGGCAACGAAGATGACAAGGAGAATAGCAATCAGACAACAAGAATGAGAAAACCTATGACACAACCAAAAGAAGCTGTGGTGAATCAATGAATATGCACCGATGCAGTCATAGAATTTGCTTGAAGTGACAGTAATGTCTTCCAGTTCGGAGACCGATGGTGGAGACATTTTTTGGCGCCACCAATTTAACCAAGGAGACACTCACTTCCTCATGCCCACTTACTGTTCAAATAACGAAAACTTTGTTTTAGGTTAGTTTTAGGAACACGTCTTTTTATAGAATTAATCGCTTTCATTGGTTCCGGAATTTGTGACAAAATCGTTCTTGTAGTATTGTTATTATTAGTGTTATTATTATTATTATTATTATTATTATTATTA
>NW_026389991.1:0-739 GCF_001194135.2 Octopus bimaculoides | reverse complement strand
TGTGGCTCGACACTATGATGGTGACGTCGTCCGCGTATGCAGACACGCTCCTTCTGCATCCCAGCTCTCGTCGGATGCCCCTCAGCATCGCCCGCTTCCGCAGTAGTGGCTAAAGAGTCAATACATACAGAAGCGACGGGAGGGAGCATTTTGGACGAACTGAATGCATGATGTTAAATGGTCTGGATATATGACCATTTACGCGAACTATGTAACTTGTTCTTTGCCGTATATAATTTACTTATATCAAGATTCTAGACTAGCCAAATGTAATTGCTACAGCGTCACTACAAGTTATAAGATAAAGTTTATACTTGATATACAGATAAAGAAAGATTATAGTAGATATAGATAAGGATAGATTATACGAGTTATAGATACACATAGAGATAGGGAGAGATTTGTACAGATACTGACTGTAAGCTACGTTAAAGTCGTTATCTCCTGTGCTATCTTTCAATGGTAACTTAATGAATAAGCGAAATGTTTAGATACTGTCCTTCATACGTACATATTTTATATATGTGTGTATAGGTATGTATATGTATATGATTACGTACCTATGTTTACATATGTATCTACGCGTAAATATGTGTATATAGATATATGTATATATTACATGTATGATTATACATACATACATATATACATACATACGTACGTATATACATACGTATATGTATACATACATATATAAATACATACGTATATACATACATACAAACATATATACATACAC
>NW_026389990.1:1507-2170 GCF_001194135.2 Octopus bimaculoides | reverse complement strand
TTTATGTTGCATGTCTCGTTTCTCTGTTTGCTTTTTTCGTTGTTCAAAAAAATGTTAGTTTTCTATGTTTTCGTTTCTCATTCTGTTTAACCCCTTTTTTATGTCCTGTAAAGATATATGCATGTATATATACATATATATGTAGGTGTGTACATACTTGTATGTATATATGCATATATTTATATATTATTTATATTATTACATACATACATACATACATAAGTAGTGGATTCGTCTGCCACATATTTTCTCTGACCAATGAAACATTACTCTGTCAACAAGCGGAGCGTTTTGACACGCCAGAGTGGACAACGACAAAAGTGATTCATAGATATGCTCGATCAGGGCTGAACGTGGCCAACACTACAACAAAAGGATTGTACTGTTAACTTAAAGTACTGTTAACAGGACCAAGTAGCGGCGTGGAGTGGTGCGGATTGATGGGGTGGGGTGTTGGAAAGAAATGAGTGGGAAACTTAATGAGTCTATAAGTGTATCCACATTGTTTGAGGCGGTTATCTACTCTTCGTTGTTTGTAACCCCGGTCCAGATGTAATCTGAACCTTTCACCCCTTGTTTTATTATTTTTTTTTACGGAATCCCACGTTTTAGGCTATGGAGATTCCGATTCTGAAAAAAAAATTTTCAAAAATCTCAATTTCA
>NW_026389990.1:0-514 GCF_001194135.2 Octopus bimaculoides | reverse complement strand
TTTTGAAGATACTGGTATGAATTTGGAAAATGGCTGCTTAAAGTTGTTGGTGGTGGTGACAGTAGCGAGATGCCGGTGGCAGCGGTGGCGGCGGCGGCGGCGGCGGTAGTGGTGATGGCAGTGATGGTGGTTGTGGTGGTGGTTGCGGTGGTGGTGGTCGTCGTCGTCGTGATGGTTTTGGTAGTGGTGGTGGTTTTGGTGGTGGTGGTGGCTTTGTCATACAGTGCACTCTTAGAATATTGTTTAAGGTACACGTATCTTTGGAATATTCGGCCACCTCGCATGTTAATTCAATGAGTGGAGCATTCAATTAATCGAACAATTTTGGTCCCAACAGATCGAAATTTAAGGGAGATGTCATCATCTGGTGTGTATGTGAGTGTACATAGGAGTAGATGTAAGGACAAGCAAGTTAGGCAGGTCGATATACGAAAAATATTAAATAGATCTCATAAAAAAAAACCTACATAGGCGCAGGAGTGGCTGTGTGGTAAGTAGCCTGCTTACCAACCAC
>NW_026389989.1:0-305 GCF_001194135.2 Octopus bimaculoides | reverse complement strand
ATAATAATGACAATAGCAATAATAATAATAATAATAATGATAATGATAATGATAATAACAGGCATTTTGTTTGGCATGCTAACATTCCTGCCAGTTCACCAACTTAAAAGTAATAATAGTAATAATAATAATAATAATAATAATAATAATAACAATAGCAAAAATAATAATAATAATGATAATTTTTTCATTTCAAAGTTTCAGCTCAGAGCTGCGGCCATGCTGATGCACCAAATGATAATAATAGGCATTTTCCTTGGCATGCTAACATTCCTGCCAGTTCACCAACTTAAAAGTAATAATAG
>NW_026389988.1:0-655 GCF_001194135.2 Octopus bimaculoides | reverse complement strand
TATATATATATATATATATATATATATATATATATCATGCATGTGTATGTGAGTGTCCTTTAGGTAATATGTTCATCGCAACATGAACTGAGACCAACAGAGCTAGACAATATTTTGGAACAACTTGCTCTTCACATAATCATGCTCGCTGACCTTTTCATAAATCGTCCACCGTATACAATACTTTCTATGACATGCGTAAATGACTTTTAGTTTAATTGGACCAAACCCTATTTATTGTCAGTTGATTGTAAACGGAATATGAAACACCAGTGACAACAACAACACTAACAACAATAACATATGTGGCAAGTTGATTATTACAAATTAAAATAGCGCGTGTAAGTATATATATATAGAAAGTGATAGATAGATAGATAGATAGATAGATAGATAGATAGATAGATAGATAGATAGATAGATAAATAGATAGATAGATAGATAGATAGATAGATAGATAGATAGATAGATAGATAGATTGGTAAACTGATGTGAAGGGTGACCCGTTTTGTGTAGGCGACTAGGTGTGTGAGAGTAAAAGAAATGATAGATACAAGTGTAGAAATGACCAGGTTTATATTTTATTAATTACGCTTTTGTATATATGCACATATATATCTATATGAGTATATATGAATATATATATATATATATA
>NW_026389987.1:0-243 GCF_001194135.2 Octopus bimaculoides | reverse complement strand
AACGGCAGTAATTTTATTCAAGGGAAAAGATCTCATTACACCGCCACAACGTGTCGTTGACAAACCACAGCAGTAATTGTATTCACCTCAATAGACGTCAGTGATTGGTTGAAATTACCGACATACGACAACTTTAACACGAAATAACTTTAAAAATATAAACTTTTTCTCAACAACACTAAGAATAAAAGAGGTTTTATATGACACATTCTACCAGCGTCCCAAGTTTGAAAGTGTTTCGTT
>NW_026389986.1:0-751 GCF_001194135.2 Octopus bimaculoides | reverse complement strand
GAACCCGGAACCATGTGGTTGGTAAGCAAGCTACTTAACACAAAGCCACTCCTGCACCTATTAATAAGGTATGTGCAATCCTTGTGCGCAGCGAAACATTTTATTGTTTCCTGTTTGCTGGTATCCAAGACACGAAGATTATATATATATATATTCGAATTTGTATATAGGTATGTATTCTAATTTGTATATATGTATGTATATATATATGTATACATACATATATACAAATTCGAATATATATATAATCTCTGTGTCTTGGATGCCAGCAAACAGGAAACAATAAAACGTATCGCTGCGCACAAGGATTGCACATACCGTATCAATGAGCACGAACAATACGTATCAAGAAATATATTGAATATGTAAAAAATTCTAATGACAGTGAAATAAAAGGAGGTTAAGTAGTTGGCTCCTTATTTCGTCAACAAAAATTCGACCAATCACGCGACTCCTACTTACACATGCAAGCAATTTTCATGCATCACAATTTTCATGCACACACATTCGCACACACCCACAAACACCCTAGCAGATACGGAAGAAAAACACTCACGATAAGTAGATACTAATGCATACATGCGAGCAGGATTAGCATAGGTGCAGGAGTGGTTGTGTGTTTTGGAGCTTGATCTCTAGCCACACGAATCCGGGTTCAGTCGCACTGCATGGTACCTTGTCAAGTGTCCTCTATCACAGCTCGGAGCAGGCCAAATCCTTGTGAGTGGAATTAGTATGTATATATATATAT
>NW_026389985.1:360-657 GCF_001194135.2 Octopus bimaculoides | reverse complement strand
GGTGCTTTTCCCTGGCACGAACCCAAACTGCATCTCATCTAAACTGACTAGCTCCCTACTTAGTTAGGCTATGACCCTCTCCGTGACCTTCGTTACCTGATCCAACAACTTGAGACCTCTGTAATTATTTGTATCTAAAGCGTCACCTTTACCTTTGTAGCAGTTGACTATGGTGCTGCTACACCAGTCATTGGGTATGATTCCTTCGTGTATCGCCTGGTTAACTATACGGATGACTAGGCTATAGCCGACACTGCCAGATATTTTGAGCATCTCTGCAGTGATTCCTGATGGACC
>NW_026389985.1:0-294 GCF_001194135.2 Octopus bimaculoides | reverse complement strand
TTTCCCTGTCTTCATACTCTTAATTGCTTTATCTTTTCGGATAGCTGGTCTCTCTGTTGGGTCGACATTCGGCAGACTCTCTTTCTCTCATTCATTCTCTTTATTGAGCAATCTTTCATAGTGGCATCTCCAAACCTCTCTCCTTGCAGCCTCCTTTAGTACAAGTGAACCATCATCCATGCGAACACATTTTTCTCCTACATCACGATTTAGAAATATTACTTTATTTGTGTGTCATCTGCATGGTTAAAGTTTCATCAACATCAAAAATATATGAATTTTCATGGGAGTTAT
>NW_026389984.1:0-330 GCF_001194135.2 Octopus bimaculoides | reverse complement strand
TTAAACGATGATGATGATGACATATATATATATATATATATATATATATACATACATATATGTCATGTTTTGTATTAAACAATAATCAACCGATGTTGATCAATTTGTTTGTTTGTTGATGAAAACTTTTCTCCATTTGCTACTTATTTAAATTTGATTCCTGATAAACTTATGTTAATTCTGTTGTTACCTGTATCCTATGAGCATAATGTGCTTGCATACCCTTGCCCAGGGATAGCATAGGTAATTGATACTGATAGTAAATACGGATACTATTATCCCTTAGATGGTTACTATAACTGTTAACTCTGCTTACCTTTATATATATAT
>NW_026389983.1:0-727 GCF_001194135.2 Octopus bimaculoides | reverse complement strand
TAGCACCAGATATACACCTGAAGTTATGTATTGTAGCTTCTTTGAATTACAACCCTACACTTCATGGAAAAGCTCCAGGAAACTTATCAAGGACAATACATCCTCTCCTATGAATCGTGATAGGTTTCAATCTGGAAACAAATTATTGATTTTAAATACCAACAGTTTATGTAACAAGGTCCACCTTTTTGATTCTTACATTAAAATTACCAATTCCAATCTTGTTAGTTAAACCTGGGCACATTCTTTACTCTGCAATGAAGTTTTGAGTATAGCAAGCTACATTTTGTTACACAAAGGCCACTCTAATTACCATGGGGGTTGTGTGATGGTCTATGGTCACTCAAGCTTTTTCTGTAATTCCTTGTGTAGATTTAAACTGGTCACTACAAGAAGTATTCTTTTGCAACATATACACTTCTACTTGAATTTGTCTACCATCTGCAAAACTGCCATCAAAACTCACAGATTTTTGACATCTTCAAACCTGCATCTATGGAAGCGGTCACCCATATTTTCATACTGGTGATTTCGATTATCCAAATTGACTTTACCTTGCTGTTGATAAAATAAGTACCAGTTGCAAACTGGAGCTGTTGTAATTGACTTATCCCCTCCCTGACCTTGCTGGCCCTGTGCCAGAATTGGAAATCATTATTGTTGTCTTGGGTCAAGAGACTAATGACTGAATAATACATCGGGAGAATTAAAACTAAATAAACATGAT
>NW_026389982.1:0-635 GCF_001194135.2 Octopus bimaculoides | reverse complement strand
GGCTTCACATTCAGTCGTGGGTGGTTTGTTTTACAATGTATCACCGATAAAAAAAGATCTTTTATAGTTTCAATATGTTTGCTGTATCACTTGACTAGTTAATGGCTTAGACTAGATAAGCTGTAAAACGATCTTCTGAAAATTAAATCCATTTGCTTTATTACTAATTATACATTTTTCACTCAATTACCACATCCGTTGAGCGAGAATAAATGTAAAATGCTTCAATACTATTGTAACATTAATTCATTATTCGGCTATCATTTATCATTTCAAGGAGTAATGCCAAATACCTTTTCTAGTTGTTTTCCATTCGGAGCTGTTCTCCAGCTGAAATTGGTAATATAATCCATTAGTTTCTTACTCCGCGCTTGCACGCAGACAAGTGCATACGCGCCCGCGCGCGCACACACACACACACACACACACACTCACACACACACACACACACACACACATACACACACACATGCACACATATTCAAATACATATACGTAAACATACGATCACATGCAGATACATATACATACAGATTTTCACATAAACCATCGTGTTTCTAGGTCTATGCTTACATATGTACATAAATACATACATACATATACATATACATACATATACATACATACATACATAC
>NW_026389981.1:0-408 GCF_001194135.2 Octopus bimaculoides | reverse complement strand
GTATAGCTTAACAAATCTAATAACTGGTGACCCCGACGATAGAACAACAGCTCTCGTTGTCGAAACAAACATGGCTAGCAACAAAACAACACTGAGGCTATCACAGTTCTGGCCTAAGAGGGCTGAACTGTGGTTCGCGCAGGCGGAAGCTCAATTCGATATAAACAAGGTAACGGCCGACCAAACGAAGTACTCGCACGTTGTGGCAGCACTAGACGAAGACACGGCAACGAAGGTGCTGGACATTTTAACCCATCCCCCACCAACGATAAAATACGCCATATTGAAAGATAGGCTAGTGGATACATTCCGACGCAGTGAAAGAGAAACGGCAGCCAAGATACTGGAGGAGGAATTAGGCGATTATTATTTTGTTTCTAGCCACTGATGGACAGGATATTGGCATTA
>NW_026389980.1:0-264 GCF_001194135.2 Octopus bimaculoides | reverse complement strand
GGTTCCAAATTTTGGCACAAGGCCAGTATTTTCAAGAGAAGGGGTAAGTCAATTACACTGACCCCAGTGCTCTCAACTGGTACTTATTTTATCAAACCTGAAAGGATGAAAGGCTAAGTGAACCACAGCAGAATTTGACCTTAGAACATGAAGACAGACAAAATGCCACTAAGTATTTTGCACATTGTGGTAATGATTCTGCCAGTTCACTACCTTATATATATGTGTGTGTATGCACACACACACACACACACACACACACAC
>NW_026389979.1:0-403 GCF_001194135.2 Octopus bimaculoides | reverse complement strand
ACCAGTCCTCAGTCAAATCGTCCAACCCATGCTAGCATGGACAGCTGACGTTAAACGATGATAATGATGATGATGATATATATATTATTAGGGAAAATAGAAGGTTAAATGTACATAAGGTGTTTTCTGTTTTGCTTTTGACTTACGAGATTATTGTAGACAGGTTTAACTTTCATTATTCACGATTTAAGAGAATTTCTTTAGTTACAGATATATAACTGTTTGTTCCTTTATTTATTTTTCCCTATCCAAGTCGAATCCTTTTTCAAGAGTTTATATAACTTCTCTCTCTCGCTCTCTTCTCCAGCATACCGTCTTTTTCCTCCTTTCTCTATTGCTTCTCTCTAAATACATAGATACACTCTCTATCTTTTTAGTTCATTCCATTATCCCATAATTCTTC
>NW_026389978.1:0-556 GCF_001194135.2 Octopus bimaculoides | reverse complement strand
TATATATATATATATGTGTGTGTGTGTGTGTGTATATATGCATATATTTATATATTATTAATATATATATATATATTATATATATATATATATGTATGTATGTGTGTATGTGTGTTTGTGTGCGTGCAACTTACCCATATACATACATACATACATACATACATACATACATACATACATACATTCATACATACATTCATACACGCATGACATGTACTTATATTCTGAAAAGAGCATCAAGGAATTCAAAATAAAATTTCAACCCCCGCATTAAAAAAAAACCCCAAAAAACCCAAAATAAAACAAAACAAACTTCAAAAGAAAAAGAAAAAATGCCGGCCATTTTATAAAGCAACTCTTTATAAACTCTTCATAAACTTCCTCTAACTACTTCTCTCTCGTGTTGCACCTTCCTCTATATCTCTCATATCCTCCATATCTATCTTCTACCGAAACTCGCATATCTTAATAATGTGGATTTGATTATTTTCTCGTCTGCTTTGTTTCAATTGTTCAAACACCCAACCACCACCACCACCACCACCACCACCACCTT
>NW_026389977.1:0-470 GCF_001194135.2 Octopus bimaculoides | reverse complement strand
TAGATAGATAGATAGATAGATAGATAGATGGATGGATGGATGGATGGACACACGCGTATGTGTGTATATGTACAAGTATATTCTTCCTTTCAAGTAGCATGAAATTTTCAATCATTCACTACTATAAGTATTTTTACCTTTGCAGTTCCATTTAGAAGATTCGCAAGGGATTAGGGTACAGTACTATTTCAGTTGCATGCATTAAGTTGATTAGACAATTGTTGTTTGTGCGTTATAATTTAAGGAAAATTCCTACAAATGGAATTCTATCTCATCTGTAACAAACACTTCTTCTCATGCCAGCACTTCAAAATTATCTCTTGTCTTTGTTGAACATTTCAAAACAATGCACGAGATATTATACGCCTAAGACAAGCAAAAGTCGCCTTTCTGCTAAAGTAAAGCTTTGCGTATTCAACTCTGACCATCTTATGGATTTATTATTGTTTAATACGGTCTTCAGTTTCTAC
>NW_026389976.1:0-575 GCF_001194135.2 Octopus bimaculoides | reverse complement strand
TATCATCATCGTTTAACGTCCACTTTCTATGCTAGCATGGGTTGGAGGTTTTGACTGAGGACTGGTGAAACCACATGGCTACACCAGGCTCCAATTTGATTTGGCAGAGTTTCTACAGCTGGATGCCCTTCCTAACACCAACCACTCTGAGAGTGTAGTGGGTTCTTTTACGTGCCACCGACACGAGGGTCAGTCAGGCGGTACTGGCAACAGCTGGTGCCACAGAAAAAGCAGCCAGAGCATTCTGTAAAGTGGTTGGTGTTAGGAAGGGCAGCATCCAGCCACAGAAACTATGCCAAGCCAGGCAGTGGAAACTAATGCAGTCCTCTGGCTTCTTGGACCTTACAGATCTATTCAACCCAGCATGGAAAATGGTGATGATGATGATGATCACACACATACACACACACACACATAATGTACATATAATATATATAAGAATGTACAAATGTTGTGATGCTGCAGGCAAAAAACTTAATCTATTGAATATCTGCATATGTGAGTTTTTGCATTTGCTTGTGTGTGTGAGTGTGCAGATATGCATATGTGTATGCGTGTGGGAACATCATATATAT
>NW_026389975.1:0-391 GCF_001194135.2 Octopus bimaculoides | reverse complement strand
TGTTGCAAAAATTTGCTTCAACTGAAATCTCTTCGTGTTTGATTCAAAGGAATAACTACAGATTTTTCCCCACCCACGACTTTGGTTGATCATAACTTCCAGAAAAATGGTTATCTCTTAATGAAATTGTCTACAAATATGTGTTATATCATGAAGATTCCGAATATACAAAATTCGGGGGGAAAAGAGGGTTTGGGTGGGGAATTTTGTAAAATTCATCGGAATCCACTTCAATTCGTCTTAACTTTCAAGAAAATTGATATTTTTTAATGAAATTCTCTACAAATATACCTCGGACTATGTAGATTCCGAGGACATACGAATTTTTTGGGAAAACTATTGGGGGCTATTTTTGAGAACTGTTCCCCACTCGCAGGTGTTTCAGAACAAG
>NW_026389974.1:0-586 GCF_001194135.2 Octopus bimaculoides | reverse complement strand
TCGATGATGTGCCCGAGAAAATGAAGGGAAGCAACTCCGAAATCACATTTACTGGGATTGATGACGACTCCGAATTTTTTCAGACGTTCGAATAGCAGGTGCAGGTGTTGGTCATGCTCTTCTTCCGAGTTACTGGCCACCAGTATGTCGTCTATGTAGGCATAGACGAAAGGCAAACCTCTGGTGACCATGTCGATGAACCTTTGGAATGTCTGTGCTGCGTTGCGTAAACCGAAAGGCATACGCAGGAATTCAAACATTCCGAAAGGTGTCGTGACTGCTGTTTTTGGGATGTCTGCAGGTTCAACTGGTATTTGGTTGTACGCTCGCACAAGGTCGATTTTGGAAAAAATGCGAGCGCCATGCAGCGAGCTAGAAAAATCCTGCAGATAAGGGACTGGATAAGCATCACTGACCGTACTTTTGTTTAACGACTGTAGTGACCCCTTAATAGCAGACATTCCGGAAAGCTTATCCACGCATGCGCAGGGACTAGTTCCGGAAGGGATACAGGAAGAGTCTCGTGCGCATGCATGGTCATCGATATCCAAGTTTCGCGCCCTTATTCATTCTCTTTCTCGCCGGC
>NW_026389973.1:0-476 GCF_001194135.2 Octopus bimaculoides | reverse complement strand
ATAGTGAAACGAGACAGGCAACATAAAGAACATTCCCTTCATCAGTTGTCAGTTTTATCTACTCTGCGTTTTATCTGTTTTATCTACGGTCTCGTTTCTCTATTTGTTTCTTTCTATTTGTTTCTTTCTGTTTTTGTTTTTAAGATCGTAAGATTGTGGTTTCGATTCCTGGTCCGGGCGACGCGTCGTACTCTTGCGTTCTTGTGCAAAACACTTCTCAAGCTACGGCCCAAAAGTTGCAAAGCCTGAACTATGAGATTTTGCAACATCCTCTCTATTCCCCTGATATCTCTCTGACGGATTATCATTTATTTAAGCATTTTCAGCTTTTCATAAGCAATAAAACATTCTTAAATAGAAAAGAGGTAATTGAAGCATTCGGACAGTTTATCACAGCAAAAGATGAATTTTTTTTAAAGAGGAAATATATGACTTAGGGAAACCTTGGGTAAGGTTCATAAATGAGCATGGGTCAT
>NW_026389972.1:0-421 GCF_001194135.2 Octopus bimaculoides | reverse complement strand
ATCTCTCTATATCTCTTCCTCTCTCTCTCTCTCTCCCTATCTCTCTCTCTGTATCTCTCTCTCTCTCTTTCTCTCTCTCTCTGTCTCTCTCTCTCTCTTTCTCTCTCTCTCTGTCTATCTCTCTCTCTATCTATCTCTACCTCTATCTCTGTATCTCTATCTCTCTCTCTCTATCTCTCTCTCTCTATCTCTCCCTATCTCTCTCTCTATCTCTGTATCTCTCTCTCTCTCTGTATATCTCTCTCTCTGTATCTCTCTCTCTCTATCTCTACCTCTATCTCTCTCTATCTCTACCTCTATCTCTGTATCTCTCTCTATCTCTCTCTCTCTCTCTCTCTCTCTCTCTCTATCTCTAGAGAGAGAGCGAGATAGAGATAGAGAGAGCGAGATAGAGATAGAGCGAGAGAGAGGGAGAGAGAGA
>NW_026389971.1:0-265 GCF_001194135.2 Octopus bimaculoides | reverse complement strand
GATGTTAAGGAGTCACTGTTGTAGTTAGACATGATGGAACTGGTGCGACGCTCTTGACTATGGATTGAATCACATCTCTGTAGATTAGAAAACAAAGCAGGGAGAATAATGTCAAATAGAAGAAACATTAACATTTGTATTCTAGAATGTTCCCGATAAAAGACAAGAAAGGCATGTTTTTAAAATGTGCAGAAATATTATTGAATTTCTTCAACTATATTTACCTGAGGCACAGGTGGAAGTCTCCTTTGTGTTGTTGAGAATT
>NW_026389970.1:0-246 GCF_001194135.2 Octopus bimaculoides | reverse complement strand
GAAAAAGTTGAGAAAGCAGGTAAACAAATAAAGAATAAATCGACTAAAAAAACTATTTTTACTTCATTCACACCAAAAGGTAATAATCCATAAGTAAAATATTTCGAATCCAAAAATATGTCCACACACCAACCCAAGTATTTCTCTGTCCCTGCTTATTTGTACACACATTGTTGGATGGCTGTATGTCATGGTAACATGTAACCCAGTACAACCTGTTGCATGGTCAAAACTTTTGAAAAACAT
>NW_026389969.1:0-205 GCF_001194135.2 Octopus bimaculoides | reverse complement strand
GCGCTAGTTCTCCATGGGCTGTGGCCTCTACAAACATCACTCCTTGATATGTCGGCTTTATACCACGTGTTCGCCTTGTTGGCTTTGTCACAAATTCTGCATGTATAGTTTCTTGTTAAACTTTACTATGTGGTTCTTCAAGGTGGTTTTTATATTGGCCCCTATTGCGTGAGCAATCATTTCCTTTACCTGATTGTTGTTCTCA
>NW_026389968.1:0-431 GCF_001194135.2 Octopus bimaculoides | reverse complement strand
TACATACATGTATAACAAATTATGCTTTACATATATAAAAATACCAGTAATTATTAAAAAAATATATAACGTAGAACATAGAAAGTAGAATAGTTTCTTAAAGCTGTTTCAGCCAAGAGGTCACAGTAACCAGCTTAACTTCCATTCCTTCAGTGAACTGAAGTATTTGGTAGATAAAACTAAGGTACTTGGGTGTGTCTCTGGGTTTCGTCAGAGAGTTTAGAAAGTTCATAAGGTTAAGTTATAAATATAAATACATATTTTTTCACATACATATATACATATACATACATACACATATACATATATATATTTATATGCATAAATATACATAAATACATATCCATATATTTATATATATATGTATATGCATACAACAGAATCAATTATTATTATTATTTTTATTATATTATTCTTATTAGATGAAGTAT
>NW_026389967.1:0-340 GCF_001194135.2 Octopus bimaculoides | reverse complement strand
TACTATAAATGTTAAATGTACATAAACTAATGTAGTAATTATTTTCTCTTTCTTCATGTTTTTTAACTTGTTAATGAAATTTATTTCTGCAATTATGAAACTCTGTATTTTTTCATAGCGGTTAAAAGAACACAAATTTATTTATCTTCAACATACATGCATGCATAAAATGTCAGTTAGCGTTTGAGAGTATATATTTCTCTCTATGGCGTTTATGTAGCTGGAGTCAGGATTTATGTATAATGATAACACTTATGAGTAAGTTATAAGTAACGTGTTTATCAATATAGATTCCTACTTGGAAAGTAAAATATATTTATTATCTATTTCCAAATAGGAA
>NW_026389966.1:0-238 GCF_001194135.2 Octopus bimaculoides | reverse complement strand
CACACACACACACACACACACTGATGCATATGTGTGTGGGTATGTGTATGAATATATATATATACATGTACTTCACAAACACGTGACTAAATATATACACATATTTTGCGTATGTACATACATGTGTGTGCATGTGTGCATGTGTGTGTGTGGATGTATAACTATTTATGGATATGTGTGTATGAGTGTTTACATACATATATACACATATATATAGGTGTGTGTGTGTGTATATATT
>NW_026389965.1:0-432 GCF_001194135.2 Octopus bimaculoides | reverse complement strand
GCGTTATATTCTACTATACACACGTGACCTTGTTTACATTATACTTCGTCGCGACCTGTCAGTATTTCTTTAAACATATCCGTTAGACTTTTATTTTTATGTTATAGTTTGCAGCACATATAAACTTGCATAATATTGATACGTATCAATATTATTATAACTGTTATTTTTCCCTTTTACAACTTGTTTGTAAATACCCGATTTTTCCCTATTACCCCATCTGTATTCTCCTTTATTGTATCTGTATCTTATTTTATTCTATTTTATTAAACCTTTTTTTGGTGTTCTTCCAATAATTCCTCACACTGATGAGAATGGCAATTCATAAATTTAAATTATAATTACTATGATTATAATTTTTTTCTTACATATTTGTGTTGTTTTTTGAAACGTGCGTATGTATTGAATCCAATTTTGTATTAAATCTAATTT
>NW_026389964.1:0-200 GCF_001194135.2 Octopus bimaculoides | reverse complement strand
CTTCTTTCACCCTTCACTCGTTTTTATATAACTGCTTTCGTCCTAACCCACACGTTTTTGCGAGCTGCCCTCTCCTAGTTTTAACATTTCATATTTGGTATGCATGAATGAAATTGAATGTAATTGCCCTGAGTGGCTAAATAAATGAAGGAATTATTATTATTATTATTATTATTATTATTATTACTACTACTACTACT
>NW_026389963.1:0-223 GCF_001194135.2 Octopus bimaculoides | reverse complement strand
ATATATATATATATATATACACATATATACATGCATATATATATATGTATACATATTACACATATACATCCATATATATATGTATACATGCATACATATATACGCATCCGTATATATATGTATACATGCATACATATATATATACGCATCCGTATATATATGTATACATGCATACATATATATATACACATCCATATATATGTGTGTATATATATATATACAC
>NW_026389962.1:0-635 GCF_001194135.2 Octopus bimaculoides | reverse complement strand
TATATATATATATATATATATATATATATATATATATATGCATGTTTTATACACACACACAAATACATACACGCCCACACGCACGCGCACACACACACTCTCTCACACTCACAGACACATATTCGTACGCACTCACATATCAGTGGCATTGTACTGGTGAATACAAGACGTTAATTTATGCGTAAGTTATGTAAATAGGTGGATATAAAATGGCTATAAAATATAAATGTTTAATATTTATGAGACAACAAAATAGACTGTACACACACACACACATAAAATATATCTATACACATACACATACACACACACACACACACACACTCACACACACATACACACACATATATATATAATATATTATGTATGAATATAAATACATATGTACATACATGTGTGTGTGTGTGTTCCTTATATTAGTTTTGTTGGATTTTGTCACTGTTACTTTTCGAACATTTCACGAGAGCATATAATTGCGGACCGTCACGCTTTGATATATTGCGGGTGAGCGAAGTGTGAGAAATGTTTATGTGTTCGACACAGACCTGAATACATATATTGTAACATACTCAAACACACACACACACACACAAACTCATATGCAAAATATATATGTATATATATGTATATATAAG
>NW_026389961.1:0-368 GCF_001194135.2 Octopus bimaculoides | reverse complement strand
GTGAATGGGGCGAAATAATAGAATCTTTCCAAATATCAGCATGGATCCTTGTAGATACAGACAGAAAATGGATGAGGTTGTTCTTTTACACACAAACACAAACACACACATTCGCGCGCGTGCTTGCACGCACGCACACACGCACACACACGCACGCACACACACGCACACACACACACACACGCACGCACACACACACACACACACACACACACTGCAAATAACGTACACACAAAGAAACAGATAAATGCACGCGTATTCATTTTTCCCATCCTTTGTCTCTTTCCACGAGTGTATATTCTTATGTACATACTCAAAAAATATATACATACAAACCATACAAACGCCTATATATATATATATATATA
>NW_026389959.1:0-350 GCF_001194135.2 Octopus bimaculoides | reverse complement strand
TATATATATATATATATATATATCAACTAATAAAGAATTTAATCGTCGGCGAAACACTTACGAAAAATCCATAGAAATACAATTAAAGGTATGAGATAAAACACGAACTGACATGAAATGTTTATTTTTTTATAATGATGGTCATATTTATTGGCTATCAGGAGTTGTCATGGCCGTGTGATTAAGAATTTCGCTTCTAAGTTTGATGCCATTTAGCAGTGCCTCGGGAACGTATCTTCTAGCATAGCCCAAGGTTAAACAATGCCTTGTGAGAAAAATTATATAACAGAGACTGTGCAAAACCTTATTGTTCTATATATGTTTGGCTGTGTGTGTATGTGTGTGTGTGT
>NW_026389958.1:0-617 GCF_001194135.2 Octopus bimaculoides | reverse complement strand
TATATATATATATATACGTCGTGTATGTACGTATGATGTATGTATGTATGTATGTATGTATGTTTGTTTGTATGTATGTATTGGTCGAGTCAGTCTCTTGCTGGTCTGAGTTTCATCTGTGAGTGCACAGGCCTTCATAATTGATACATACATACATACATACATACATGCATGCGTGCATATATTTATATATATTTATATATATGCGCATAGAGAGAAAGAGAGAGAGAGAAAGAGAGAGAGAGAAAGAGGGAGAAAGAGGGAGAGGTAAACATACGTTAATTAAAACTAGGTGTAATTAACACTTAAGATTCCCGCCTACACAAGGGGGGATGGTGGTACTACTACTTAAATCGGATTAGAGCACACTGTTTATATTCAAACTTCTTACCTCACCCACGCTCATACTGGAGCAACATGTACCAAAAGGAACCCGTTAACATTTTCTGCTTGGGTTGGTACAGGAATCAACTCACGTCTTTAAGTTAATCTATAATAATAATGGTTTCAAAGTTTGGCACAAAGCCAGCAATTTCAAGAACGGGGTAAGTCGACAACTCTGCTCAATTGGCAGTTATTTTATCGATCCCGGCGTGCTAACGATTCTGCCATCTCGC
>NW_026389957.1:1916-2362 GCF_001194135.2 Octopus bimaculoides | reverse complement strand
CCCCACACCCTCCAGATTGCCTCTCTGGGCCTCCATACCAAGAACCAAGTGGTGTACATGAGTGCAACGAGCACGGTCGACGATCAAGCTGCCTAGCTGGAGCAGTTTACTTGCTAGCTGACGCCCAGATGTTGTCTGACGGTACAGGTCTTCCGCTTGGCTGCAATAACTTCAAGCCTTGTCTTCACCGTATCCCTGGCACGAGAGGCTAAAGGCTGCTGGCACTTGCCCAAAGTGCCACCTCAGTCTACGGACGGAGGGAGCGACTTACGGTCCCTTTCACAGCCTGTCATGTGGTTACCTCTCATACCGTTACATACATACATACATACATCGATGGTTCTCCGTCTATTTCGACGAGGAGTATTCAGTTCGGTCAACCGAACTTCCAACCTTTGAATTAAGGTGCAAATGGTTAAGTACTCCAAAGACACGTGTATCCTTGT
>NW_026389956.1:262-375 GCF_001194135.2 Octopus bimaculoides | reverse complement strand
TGTTTATGTCGCCGTAATTTAGCTTGTCTTCACTTTTTCGAGATCAGTGACTTTCCGTTACTGGAAAAAAGATGTCTATATATTCGCATTGGGAACCACTTCACATCGCCAAC
>NW_026389956.1:0-108 GCF_001194135.2 Octopus bimaculoides | reverse complement strand
AGCTGGAGATGTCTCCTGGGGCTACAAGCTACAGTAGCATCAACCCTTAAGGGTTAGACACATTTAGGTGGCAAATATACTTCACGATGTCGTGCTGCTACTGTTTAC
>NW_026389955.1:0-327 GCF_001194135.2 Octopus bimaculoides | reverse complement strand
TAAAGTGATGGTTCATTGCCAACTTAATGTGGCAGTCCCAGGAAAGGGAAATAAATAGCAGTAGCATTCTTCCCTTTCTGAGGACTGTCACATTAAGTTGGCAACAAACCATCACTTAATCATACTGCTACTGTATGAATCTCTCTGAGAGATTTAGAAATGCAATATTTCTAATTTTGTTGATAAGTGAATTTATTTCACTTGAAATTCTATAAGATTTTAAAGGTAAATAAGCATCAATAGCTAGCCAGCCAAGCTACTCCAGACTGATGAAGAACAATAACTCTGAAACTAGTCTCTGGATGCTGGCTTTGCTGGGTGGAGGTG
>NW_026389954.1:0-633 GCF_001194135.2 Octopus bimaculoides | reverse complement strand
CTATATATCTATCTATCTATCTATCAATCAATTTATCTATCTATCTATCTATATGTCGGCGTTTCTGTTCATCTACCTTCATCTCTAACTCTTTATTCGTCTTTCGCTCACTATATGAGTGTGTGTATGTGTGTATGTATGTATACATACATGTAGAAATAAATAAATATTTATTTGTACATATAAACACACACATATATTATAGATGGAGATGGGTAGATAGATATAAATACCCCTATACAGGCATGTATATGCATAATACTAATTCATACACACGCACACGTATATCTACACACACATATAAATGCATGCTTGTGTATATATGTACGTGTGTGTGCATGGATATAAGATGCGTGTGCACGCATGTGTATTAATGCATGTTTGTTGACACATTTGTGTGTATATATGTGTGTGTGTGTGACTTTAAGTAATGTATTTCTTATTAATTGAACCGTTGCCTAAATGCTTCTAGAAGACCAGTTAGTCGGTCATTGTATCTGTCATTTCTAGCTCAACAGGAAATAGTTCAACAGTCGCCATTGAAAATTGTGTATGGTTTGGTGAAATGGCTATTGTCAATAATTCTACATGATAATTTCTAAATGTTTATCCTCAAATGCAGAAACGTTATGG
>NW_026389953.1:0-489 GCF_001194135.2 Octopus bimaculoides | reverse complement strand
ATAAAACTCCGAGTTTCGGATGTCGGGGCGGAAACCCACGCCGCCATCTCACATATATATATATACACACACACACACACATACATACATATATACATATATACATACATACATTCATACATACATATATGCATACACATACATACATACATACATACACCCCTGATACTGGATTCAGCCCCACTGCGTTGCACCAAGTGACTTCGACTATATCCCTGGCCCAATCAAAGTTTTGTGAATGGAATCGGTTAATGGAAGCTGAAATAAGCTTTTGCATATGTGTGTCTGAATGTGTTTCCCTATGTGTTCCCCATCGCTAACACCATTTGAGAAGCGGTGTTCAAATACTAGCGTTGATTCGTTTGACTAAAATTATTCAAGGCTGTAACTGCATGGTCGCAGTTTATTGACTGAAACAAGTAACAGATAAAAGACAAAATGTCATGTCTATGTGTGTGCGTGTGTGTGTGTGTGTGTGTGTGTGTGTGT
>NW_026389952.1:0-272 GCF_001194135.2 Octopus bimaculoides | reverse complement strand
CATGTGGTTGGTAAGCAAGCTACTTACCACACAGCCACTCCTACGCTATACATATATGTGTATATATCTATCTTAATATATAAATCTGAAATTGTGTGTTTGTGTGAAGCCTTTTTGAAAGTTTATAGAAATCCACATTTTCCACTTTTTCGTAAAATTTTTATATCAATGGAATTTTCTCGATGTGAACTTTCCAGTGCAGTAATTATAATTTTAAAATTTCGTTTACTTTGTGTGATTTAAGGGAGATTTGGATGTTGTTTCTAGCAACT
>NW_026389951.1:0-282 GCF_001194135.2 Octopus bimaculoides | reverse complement strand
AACAATATTGGTTCCAACACAGTTTTGGATCAAAATTCTTGCAAAACAAATTTAGAAACATTTCTTTTTTTTTAAGCAGTTGTTGAGTTTAACTAAATATGCACACACACATATACACACTCTCATATACATACATGTACACATTTCCTCACACATGCAAACATCATCTCCCAGTGATACATACTCATACATCTTTTCATTGCAGCACATACATACATGTCTTCTCACTACAACACATTTACACATATATTTGACTGTTAAACACACTCACACACACACACA
>NW_026389950.1:0-649 GCF_001194135.2 Octopus bimaculoides | reverse complement strand
GTGGCTCTGTGGTTAAGAGGTTTGCTTCCCAGTCATATGGTTTCAGGTTCAGTCCCTGCTGCATGACACCTTGCTTGGGCAAGTGTCTTTTACTATAGCCCCGGGCCAACCAAAACCTTGTGATTGTATATACATTATTTACATTTGACGAATATATGTCCTCATCTTGTTTGTTGTTGACACAAGCAAGTGTTAACAACAAACAAGATGAGGACAAATATCCGTTGAATATAAATAAAGTACATAATTCCTCATCGCTTAAATATAGAACTGCTTGTGATTGTATTTGATAGAAACTCAAAAGAAGGCCTGCCATATATAGAAATATAAATATATACACACAGGCATAGCTGTGTGATAAGAAGCTTACTTTCCACCCACATGATTCCGGGTTCAGTCCCACTGTGTGGCACCTTGGGCAAGTATCTACTACTATAGCCTTGTGAGTGAATTTGAAAGACAAATTGAAAAAAGCTTGTCATATATACATATATGTGTGTGTGTGTGTGTGTGTGTCTTTGTTGTGTCTGTTTGTCCACCCCCCACCCCCATCACCACTTGACAATTGGTGATGAGCAATGTGAAATGAAGTATTTTGCTCAAGAACACAGCATGCCACCACCCTGGGAATTGAACCTATGATCTAGCA
>NW_026389949.1:0-415 GCF_001194135.2 Octopus bimaculoides | reverse complement strand
TTTTTGCCAACATAATGTGGTAGTCCAATTTTGGGACGAATGCTACTGTTGTCTAGCCCCAGGAGACATCGCCGCCAGCTGGCTATACGACACACGATCTGTGTCCTTATATTTTCGAACAGAGGAGGTTAACACCCCTACCCAGCACAAAGCAGTATCTGTGGACCTTTCGGTTTCAGAGTTATTTCTCTTCGTCACCAAAAAATCGTTACTTTAAAATGCTGCTACTGAATACCTCTCGTTTCTATTTTATTCGATCAGCGACTGTGAGTCACTTGGAAAATTGTATATATTTTCGAAGGGGTGTTTAGCAGCGCCATCTCAGCCGAAGAGTTATTCTGTGACGAGGAAGAGAAATAACCCAGGAACCGTACGGTCCACAGATACTGGTTTGTGCTGGGTGGGGGTGCTAACC
>NW_026389948.1:0-398 GCF_001194135.2 Octopus bimaculoides | reverse complement strand
TTTCTACAGCTGGATGCCCTTCCTAACGCCAACCAATCCGAGAGTGTAGTTGATGCTTTTACGTGCTACCAGCACGAGGGCCAGTCACACGGTACTGGCAATGGCCACGCTCAAAAAGGTGTTTTTTTTTACCGGCCACTAGCACAGAAGCCAGACAGCTGCTCTGGCAATGAACACGCTCGGACAGTGCTGTTAGTGCTCCACTGGCACAGGTGCCAGTCATCGAGTATGGTTCAATTACGATTTCACTTGCCACAACAGGTCTTCACAAACAGAGTTTAGTGTCCAATGAAGGAGAGGTTGGCATGGGTGCCAGTTGTCAATTTCAGATTTCAAATTCCAAATTCCCTTGCCTCAACAGGTCTTCGCAAGCAGAGTTTTTAGTGTCCAATGAAGTA
>NW_026389947.1:234-636 GCF_001194135.2 Octopus bimaculoides | reverse complement strand
CAAAAGTTCTTTCTGTTCTTTCTTTTCTTCGTTTTCTCTTTTCAGTTACATATCACAGTTAACAGTCTTTTTCTTTAAACATCCAACAAATACATTTCTTGGAAGAATATTTGTAACAAACCTCTGCTGTACTCAATTCCTTTCTTTCACAAAACTCACTATAATCCAAGAGGTAAACAACTGACTACTGCTATCTCTTTTGGCTGCCAGTATCCCATCTCTCTGCCCCTTTCTCTCTCTGGGACTCTATGCATTTCTGCTGACTATAGCTTTCTCTCTGTCAGACTTATAATTCTTCACTTCATCTCTGTACAACTGCTTCGGACGACCGCTACCACTCGACTCGCTATCTCTTTCTCATCTTCACTTCATCTAACTCGACTGGCCCCATCTCCTCGGGCT
>NW_026389947.1:0-181 GCF_001194135.2 Octopus bimaculoides | reverse complement strand
ACTTATAATTCTTCACTTCATCTCTGTACAACTGCTTCGGACGACCGCTACCACTCGACTCGCTATCTCTTTCTCATCTTCACTTCATCTAACTCGACTGGCCCCATCTCCTCGGGCTAACTGCTTCGGCTGACTGCTTTCGCGCCAATTCCTGTTCTCCTATTCATCCCAAATACCATAG
>NW_026389946.1:0-203 GCF_001194135.2 Octopus bimaculoides | reverse complement strand
TTCCTTCCGATATTTTCTCTTAATTTCTGTCTCTGTGCCCGCGCGCGTATGTGTATGTGTGAGTGTATGTATGTGTGCGTCGGCAAGTTTTGCGTAGGAGTGACTAGATATGATCATGCTTAATTCACGCATACATATGCACATATGGCATATGTGAATATTGCTATATATATATATATATATATATATATATATATATATAT
>NW_026389945.1:0-307 GCF_001194135.2 Octopus bimaculoides | reverse complement strand
AAAAAAAAGGACACATATTCACACACACACACACACACACACACACACACACATATGCGTATGCATGCATAAGCACACGTGTATACGTACATACAATCACATATGTGTGTAGGTGTGTGTGTGCGCGCGCGTGCATATATACATAGATACATACAAACGTACACAAGATACATATATATGTATATGCATGCATGTATGTATATATATATATGCGTGTGTGTGTGTATGTATATATACACACATATATATACATACAAGTATACATACATATATGTGCGTATGCGCGTATATATATATATATATATAT
>NW_026389944.1:0-254 GCF_001194135.2 Octopus bimaculoides | reverse complement strand
ATAATTAAAAGAAAATCACAGAGAGAGGTGGGGTGTGTGGAACAGGGCAGGGGGTGGAGGAAGAGAAAAGTAAAAGCAGGAGAGGGCATGGGGAAGTAGGGGAAGACAAAGTTTCATGTGCATGTGTGTGGATTAGCAGCATTTCATAGTCCACTTTTCCATGCTTGCATGGGTCAGATGACCAAAGCTTGTTAGTGGATTTGTTAGGCGGAAACTGAAAGAAGCCTGTCGTATATATGTATATATATATATAT
>NW_026389943.1:0-212 GCF_001194135.2 Octopus bimaculoides | reverse complement strand
GTGGTGGTGGTGGTGGTGGTGGTGGTGGTGACCTGCAGTATTACGTAATGCTGTAATGTGGTGCAAGAACTCGTGGCGCATTATGATGGCACTTTCGTGGTAATATTGGTTGTTGTTATTGATGTTGCTGTTGTCGTATATCCGGGGCCCGCCCTGATTCGAAGCAGATTTAGCTGCTATATATTGCGAATCGAGTAACTGTGTAGACGCTC
>NW_026389942.1:0-267 GCF_001194135.2 Octopus bimaculoides | reverse complement strand
TGCGTATGTTACAACTGAAAATACTTACTTTGTTCACAAATGTGCCAAGTTCATCTTGATTTTTTTCTATAAATCGTCCATGTATTATAGACGGTTAATCACTTCCACTCGATTTCCCAAATTATATCCAGTTTTACCATTTCTCAAATCATCGACTGAGGTATTAGTATCAGCACAAAAAAGAGTGGTGATACTTTCTCCCTGAAATATTCCTCTTCTGACGTTCAATGTATCCAATGACCTTCCTGCAGACGTT
Source organism: Octopus bimaculoides (assembly GCF_001194135.2). Classification (NCBI taxonomy): domain Eukaryota; kingdom Metazoa; phylum Mollusca; class Cephalopoda; order Octopoda; family Octopodidae; genus Octopus; species Octopus bimaculoides. Next base: position 11 of record NW_026389942.1, on the reverse strand, counting down.
AACTCATTTTA
>NW_026389941.1:0-385 GCF_001194135.2 Octopus bimaculoides | reverse complement strand
ATATATATATATGATGATGATATGTGTACATATCTACTTGTGACTCTCTCCTTATATATGCATATATCCATATGACCATACATGCATACACATGTACAAACATGCAAGTATATACATATATATATACACACACACATGCTTATATATATGTGTGTGTGTGCGTGCTAATTAGGATGTGTTGGGATGATGTCAGCTTCATATGCTATGTAATTATCTAATAAGATTATATTATTTCATATACTTATGTGTTTGAGTATATTATAATACTTTCAAGCATATATGTATGCACATATATGTATGTTATGAAAATTTGTTACATATGTATGTATAGATGGGAGTATATATATATATATATATAAATATATATATATATATATATATATAT
>NW_026389940.1:0-340 GCF_001194135.2 Octopus bimaculoides | reverse complement strand
ATATATATATATATATATGTATAATAGATCAGGGTTCAAGTGAATCAGGCACTTAAATGGTAAGGCACCGGACCGCGTCGAGAAGTAAAATGTGTGCACAACAATAATAATAGAGGAATACATATGCGGGGACCGAAGTACAGACAGAAAGATATTGAAGTTATGTATACGCTTAACTGTACCCAACCCAGTAAGGGTCATACATTCACGAAAATGCACATTTCGTTAGCTTCTGAATGACGTCTCAATTTATCAGGTATTCACCTGATGAAAACGGTTCTTTTTTTTTGTGATGTAATGTTTCCATTAATCAATTAAAAATTCGTTGGAAACAGCTGTA
>NW_026389939.1:0-640 GCF_001194135.2 Octopus bimaculoides | reverse complement strand
ATCACCTTTGTGCATAAAATGAGTGCTTGTGATGTAAAGTCCATGTTCTTTGCAAAGCTCCAGTAACATGAGACCATTGCTATTCATTTTCCCTACTCCAAAACGTCCTAGAGAGTTCCATGTTTGCCAGTCTGTTCCAACTCTGGCATTAAAATCCCCCAGTAGAATGACTTTATCAGAATTGGGGATTTTTCTAAGTATGGCTCTCAGCTGGGTATAAAACATTGTTTTATCTTCATCACAGCTAGTCAAAGTAGGTGCATAGGCACTTATTAGAGTAGCAAACCGCTTACCTTTCAAGTGCAACCGTAGCGTCATTATACGTTCATTTATAGGAACAGGGAGCTCTTCCAACTTCTTAAGGATATCAGATCGGAGTGCAAAATCAACACCAGCCTCTCTGTGCTCCTCCTTCTGCCTTCCCTTCCAAAAAAAGGTGTATCCACCTCCTACTTCCTCAAGCTGACCATCATCTTCTAGACGAGTCTCTGAGAGTGCAGCTATATCAATTTTATAACGGTTCAGCTCACAAGCAACAAGTGCAGTGCATCTTTCAGGCCTACAATCACTCTTGTTGTCTAACAGGGTGTGCACATTCCAACATGAAATGTTTAAGTTCTGTCCAGATTTTATAAATAAA
>NW_026389938.1:0-334 GCF_001194135.2 Octopus bimaculoides | reverse complement strand
TATATATATATATATATATATATATATATATACATACACATATGTATATGGATGGATGGATGGATGTACAGACACATACAAATATATATTATATGTATACATATATGTATATACAGATGTATGGTTTAGCAGTTGGGCAACTGGAATCTCATTTATAAAGTCATGGTTCCAGTTCCCAGTATTCAAAGTACTTTATGTCCTTGGGTAAGGCACACATTACTTCACATTGCTCCAACCCACTCAGCAGACAAAAATGAATATGACGACGAACAGAGCACCAAGTCAACATCAAGTTAATATTGCAGCATTTATGAGTCAGTAGGATGACCAGAAA
>NW_026389937.1:0-587 GCF_001194135.2 Octopus bimaculoides | reverse complement strand
CATCGCTTGACAACCGATGCTGGTGTGTTTATGTCCCCCGTAACTTAGCGTTTCGGCATAAGTAACTGATAGAATAAGTACTAGGCTTACAAAGAATAAGTCATGAGCGGTATTCCAGAAGTAAAATGGTTACAGAGAAGTAAGTCGGAAGTAAAAGGGCCGCAGTGAATAAGTACTAGCAAAAGTGACCGATAGAATAAGTACTAGGCTTAGAAAGGATAAGTCCCGGGGCCGATTTGCTCGACTAAAGGCGGTGCTCCAGCATGGCCGCAGTCAAATGACTGAAACAAGTCAAAGAGTATATATATATATATATATATATACAAAGGCCGTGCTTCACCACGTATATTTATTTGTACACACAATTTATACATCTACCTATCTATCTATCTACCATTCTGTCTGTCTATCTACCTATCTATCCATCTTTATTTATTTAGGTTTTGTATATGTTATGCAGTATTACTACCAAAACGGTTGTCTGTACCGACTGCGTACACTTGGTAAAAGACATGGCATGGACATCAGAGTAGGTAAGTTGATACATGTTATATACATGTGTTCATATATGTGTGTGTATATATATA
>NW_026389936.1:0-206 GCF_001194135.2 Octopus bimaculoides | reverse complement strand
TATGCTCATATATATGAATGTGTGTGTATATCATAACCATTATAATCATTTAATGGCTACTTTTCAAGCTGGCATGGGTCTGACGAAATTTGTTGGGACATTTTTTATGGTTGGATTGTCACTTTCTTGTTCCCAGCCCTCACCTGTTGACACACACACGCACACACACTCACACACACATCATCATCATCATCATCATATTATCA
>NW_026389935.1:0-224 GCF_001194135.2 Octopus bimaculoides | reverse complement strand
AGTTTCTTCCTACTGAATCCATTGGTAACAATGTAAATATTATGAACTGACGTATTTCTACGAATGTATGTATGTATTTATGTATGCATGTGTGTATATATGCATGTATGTATGTCATTAGTCAGTTTTATTTCAAGATTTCTTGCCAATAGAGAAAGAATCGGTTTCTCACCGAGATCAAAAGCTCTTTCATTGGAATTTCAACAACATCAACAGGGTTTTTA
>NW_026389934.1:0-210 GCF_001194135.2 Octopus bimaculoides | reverse complement strand
TACTGCATATTTCCAAAGGTCCCGGTCACTAGTCATTGCCTTGGTGAGGCTTAAAGTTCGAAGGTCGTGCTTCACTACCTCATCCCAGGTTTTCCTGGATCTACCTCTTCCACAGGTTCCCTTAACTTCTAGGTTGTGGCACGTTTTGACACAGCTATCTTCATCCATTCTTGCCACATGGCCATACCAGCGCAATCGTCTCTCTTGCAC
>NW_026389933.1:0-246 GCF_001194135.2 Octopus bimaculoides | reverse complement strand
TGGAAACACCTTAAAATTTCAGACAAATTTATTTTAATATGGGGTAGGACTGCTTTTGGCACTAATTACAGCTTGAATTCTACGAGGTATAGACTTGTACAAAGTTTGAATTGTTTCCAAAGGAATTTTTGTCCATTCTTCAGCTAAAAGACTCTCCAGTTCTTGTAGTAATGATGGTGGAGGATATTGACTATTTATGTTCAATAATATTGAGATCTGGGGACTATGGTGGCCAGATAAGATGTT
>NW_026389932.1:0-586 GCF_001194135.2 Octopus bimaculoides | reverse complement strand
TTGGTAATATTATTTCTTCTTTTAATAAATTTAAGTTGAATAAGTTTTACAAAAACAAATCAAATAATTATTCCAATGATAGTAATAATAATAAAGACCAGAATATAATTAATTGTACATGTAGAGATAAAACTAAATGTAAATTTAATAATAAATGTAATTTGGAGGATGTAGTGACTTTGATGATAATAATAGGAATGGTTATAATTTAAATACTATTTACATTGAGTTAGCTTCTAATAAAATTAAATTACGGGTGACTCAACACATGAATTCTTTTAAGAATAGAAATTTAATTAATTCTACTGGCCTTAATAAATATATATGGGAATTAAAATATATAAGTATTAAGTTCAATTTAAATTGGGAGATAGTTTGTAAGGTTGTAAGGTAGTAACGTTTGTTATTATGAACTAATGAATTTAAGGAGATATTATTAACTAATAATAAAAGATTGATTAATTCCTTAGATGAACGGAAAATTAAATGTAGACATAAGTTAAATTACTTATATAATAAGTTTAGCTAATTTGTGCATATATATATATAAACCCTATTTTATGTTACTAATTGTTGTAGTTATAAT
>NW_026389931.1:0-504 GCF_001194135.2 Octopus bimaculoides | reverse complement strand
CGCTTCTAAAAAGCAAACTTCGTTTGTTTATTTACGTTTGTCGTAATTTGGCTGGAAGCATCAATTAGCAAGCAATTAGTCGCATGAGTGACCACCATTGATTGTCACAATTCATCAAGCTTCGTCTATTCTTTTGCATTCGTTTTACAGGTGGCAGCACGGACACTTGGAGATTTAGTGCGGAAACTGGGTGAGCGTGTTTTGCCTGAAATTATCCCGATTTTGGAGAAGGGTCTCGATTCAGATCGCAGTGACGAGAGACAGGGAGTTTGTATAGGGCTCAGTGAAATCATGGCTTCAACCAGCCGAGATCATGTAAGTATTTCCCCCATTTGGTGGTGGTGGTGGTATCTGCCTTTGTTGTTTTGGTCCAATCCCTTTGTTTCTTCATCGGCCGTCTTTTTCTCTTTATACGTTGGCACTCCATTTGGTCCAACAACAAGGGTTCCAGGTGATCCAATCAACAGAGCAGCCTGCTCGTGAAATTAACGTGCAAGTGGCTGA
>NW_026389930.1:0-414 GCF_001194135.2 Octopus bimaculoides | reverse complement strand
TAAGTTATATAGCGCTTACGCGAATACTGTGGATATTTTTACTCCCTTACATTTAATCCCTCCCCTCACATAACTGTCATTCTAATAGCTCTTTTGTCTTAATCACACAGTAATTTCCCTTTGTTTAACGGTCATTTTGATAGCATTTTTCAATGGCCAGATAACTGAAGAGATGGTGGCGTGGGTTTCCACCCCGACATCCGAAACTCGGAGTTTTATCATGGCTACCGAATAATTGTCACACATTATTTACAGATATGATAGATCGTTAACCACTACACACATTTTTTCTCTGCTTGTTTCTTTCCTTGTTCCTTTCTGTGTTCCTTTCTGTGGACGAGCGTAGACTCGAAACGTTGAAGAATTTTTAAATTCCCGAGCGTTATACTAATACATCTGTTTGTTTTCTACACC
>NW_026389929.1:0-482 GCF_001194135.2 Octopus bimaculoides | reverse complement strand
AACAATAATAATAATAATAATAACAACAACAATAATAATAATAATAATAAGGTCCTAATCAGTACCTCCAGCTAGGCTACTAAGAGCTTCTAGGTATTTGACCTTTTAGTTTGGTCATTTTAGATTCGGCTGACCTCATTCCTGGAAGAGTGGGGGGTTGACATGAAATGGCGGGCGGGGGGAGGTGGGGGCTGGCTCTTACTTACATCCAGCATCCAACACAATGCTCTGTTGTTTTTATATTTTTGTTGTTGTTGTTGCTGTTGTTTTATTATCCTTTATATATATAAGAGCAGAGCAGGAGACTGAGTGAATAGAACCAGTTAGCAGTGATGGGTGGGAGGTAGAGAAAGAGAGGGTAGATGTGCTTCTACATATACACAACATATATACATTGTAAACACATATGTACACATAAATTATTATACTTATAGATATATATATATATATATATAGGCGTAGGAGTGGCTGTGTGGTAAGTA
>NW_026389928.1:1865-3189 GCF_001194135.2 Octopus bimaculoides | reverse complement strand
TATATATATACATATTTATATATACATATTTATATGTCTACTATATATAATCAAAATAATCAACAGGATATCGAGAGGTGATGCAGTGCAACCATTTCTAGCAGCTCCATTTAATTGAACAATGCAATGTTTACATGAATTTTAATACAGTGCTATCTTCAGGTGCACATAAAATATATGTATGGAATTTCACCAGGCAGGAAACATTAATATGATTGTTCTAAAGTGTTTTAACAGAGCAACTAGATGGGCGAAATTCATGTGGTAGCAAGAGTGGCTAAGAAAAAAAGACTACAATTTCTTAGAATAGCATGGAGTATAGTGGATCATAGTGTTGTAATTCATTTCCAATTTATGTATCTCTTTATCATTTACTAAAATCTGAGACTTGGAAATGAATTACAACCCTATGATCCACTATGTTCCATGCTATGTTAGTCACTCTTGCTACAATAGCGACGATATGAGGATCGTGGAGCCGCAAAGCATGCAGCACCATCGGCCGAGTGCTCTGGTTGGCGGGCAGGTGCTAGCTGTTAAGATATTTAAGAAAAATTATATTAATGTTTCCTACCTGCTTAAATTCCATATATATATATGTTTTTTTTGTGCAGCTGAGGATAGCTCTGTATTTAAAATGATGTAATGATTGCATTGTTTAATTAAATGGAGCCGCTTGAAACGGTCGTACTGCATCACTACTTGATATCCTGTTGCTTATTTTGATTTTATTCACCTTACTTCAAGCAGTGCGGATAACAGTGGACTGACTCGGCGCTTGAACTTAAGTACCTAATTCGACTGAATCTTAATTATCTTTTATCTACTAATATATATATATATATATATATATATATATATATATATATGTATGTATGTATGTATGTATGTGTATATATATATATATATATATATAAATTTAAGGAATGGAGTGAACGCATGTTATAACTGCATACTTTATTCCGACATATGTTTCGAAGAATTACAATTTATGCGGGGATCATCTTAAACGTTTAAGATGATCCCCATACATTTCCCTGAGGAGAAGTTTACATTTTTAACATCGACGATTCCTATGGATCGCATAAATTGTAATTTTTCGAAACATATGTCGGAATGAAGTATGCAGTTATAACATGCGTTCACTCCATTCTTTAAATTTATATATACTCAAATACCCAAAATATCAAGGAGTTTCTGCCTCAAAAACAGGAATTACACCACAGTTATTTTGTGATCTTTGCTACCCTGGTTTCTATTAACCCATTTATTCTATCCGAATTATTATTAATTAGGATAAAATAAATACATATAACTATATATA
>NW_026389928.1:0-1789 GCF_001194135.2 Octopus bimaculoides | reverse complement strand
ACACATCTAAACCTGCACAAAGTGAACTACATTCTCATAGGTTTAAATTGCATGCATATAGACATACAGCCATTCGCACACACACAAACACACACACACAAACACACACACACACACACACACACACACTTTCCCAATAATATATTCATCTCTCTCTCTCTGTCTTTCATTTCAGGTGCTGTAGTGCTTGTCAACCCCACTGACCGTGTGTCCCTTTATTTAGCTGTTCCTCGCTTTATCTGCGTCTACATCTATTTCTTTGTCTATCTATCAGTCTATCTATCTATCTATCTATCTGTCTGTCTGTCTAGCTGTATGTCTATCTATCATTCTGTCTGTCTAGCTGTATGTCTATCTATCATTCTGTCTGTCTAGCTGTATGTCTATCATTCTATTTATCTATCTGTCTATCTATCTTTTGTCTGTCTAAAAGAAAAGATGATAGGTGGAATAGCGAATTTAGAAGTGGACACCATGTTCAGAAAAAAGTAGGAGGAGAAAACCTTACAGAATTTGGAATGAAGACTTTTTAAAATTCTTCGGTAACCATGCTGAGGCCCTCGTCCAGCAGTGGGCTGAACATGTACAAGAATGATGCATGTCTGTATGCACATTCATATGTACAGTGTGCTGCACCTCGGGCTTTTAATAATAATAATGGTTTCAAATTTTACCACAAGGACAGCAATTTTGGGGGAGGGGAATGAGTCGATTGTATTGACCCCAGTGTTCAACTGGTACTTATTTTATCAACTCTGAAAGGATGAAAGGCAAAGTCAACCTTGGCAGAATTTGAACTCAGAATGGAGCAACGGGCAAAATGTCGTTAAACATTTCGTCCAGCATCCTAACGATTCTGACAGCTCACGACTTTAATAATAATTAGGATGATGAACTTAGCCATCAAAGATGACATAGGAGTACTCGGCTGTTTGCTGAACAACCTGCACAACTAATTTGTTTACAGTGATCAAATATGCATTGGCTCACTCCTTCCTTCAAATCAACAGTGCCTGAAAAGGTGCACAGTGTACCTCGGGTATCAAAGTGATTGCAGAACAATGTGAGATAAAGTGTTTTGTTCAAGAACACAGCACACCATCTGGTCTAGAAATTGAAACCATAACGTTGCAGTTATGAATGTAACACCCTCACCACTAGGCCATGTGCCCTCATAATAATAATAATAATAATAATAATAATAATAATAATAATAATAATAATAATAATGATAGTAATAATAATCCTTTCTACTGGAGGCACAAGGCCTCAAATTTGTGGAGTTGGGACTAGTCAATTATATCGACCCCAATGCATAACTGGTACTTAATTTCTCGACCCCAAAAGGACGAAAGGTTAAATCAACCTAAGCAGAATTTGGACTCAGAATGTAGCAGCGTGAGCCTTGATGAACAACTGAACACTTAGTCCCCTCCTTTTCATCATTGTCCTCTAAGCCATAACAGAGGAATTCAAAACCAGCAGCCCCTGGGAACTCCTATATGCTGATGATCTTGCCCTCATAGCAGATTTCATATCAGAGCTGGATGAGAAATTTCAGGTGTGGAAGCAAGACCTGGAATTTAATGGCCTCAATGTTAACTTAGCAAAGACTAAGATCCTAGTAAGCAGGAAAACTGACAGGATCCTCCCCACTTTAGTAGGTGACCCTGTTTGATTTGTAGGAAAAGTGTAGGCAAAGACTCCAAGGTTAACAGCGAAGACAGTTTCATACATGGAAGATGCACAAATTCAAAAACTCTTTAGAGAACTGGGAAATTGATTCTCT
>NW_026389927.1:0-218 GCF_001194135.2 Octopus bimaculoides | reverse complement strand
TTTTTTGTTTTGTTTTTCGTTGTAGCTTTTGTAGTTGTTTTATTATATGTTTTTTTATTATATTTATATTAATATATTTCATTTGTTCCGTTACTAGTTGGATTATTACTGATGTTGTTGTGTTGTTGATATTGATGTTGGTGATGTAGTTGCTGTGGGTGGTGATGGTGATGATAATAGCAGCAGCAGCAGTAGTAGTAGTAGTAGTAGTAGTAGTA
>NW_026389926.1:0-260 GCF_001194135.2 Octopus bimaculoides | reverse complement strand
ATATATATATATACAAACATACATACATGCATGCATGCATGCATACATAATATATATATACATACATACTAATATACATACATTTATACATGCTTACATACCAATCTTGAGAATATAGGCTTCTCAAAACCAGAAAGGAGAAAGCTGATTCGAAGACTACAGATTCAATCCATCACTGGAACTGTAAAAATCTGTAAAACTTGCAAGAAATTTATCATTTGAATATATATGAGCATGTCTAGATATGCAACTATATGCAT
>NW_026389925.1:0-205 GCF_001194135.2 Octopus bimaculoides | reverse complement strand
ATGCATATATATATATATGTATATATATATATATATACATATATGTATATGCATATATATGCATATGTATATATATATACATATATGTATATTCATATATATGTATATGCATATATATATATATGTATATATATATATATATACATGGATTAGGCATATATATATATATGCATATATATATATATGCATATATATGTATATGCAT
>NW_026389924.1:0-214 GCF_001194135.2 Octopus bimaculoides | reverse complement strand
GAGAGAGAGAGAGAGAGAGAGAGAGAGAGAGAGAGAGAGAGTAGGTGGGGAAGAGATGGTGTGGGTGTTCTACAAAGGAAGGTGACTTACAACAGGATGAGATTGGTGATTATAGCAGCTTGTAGTGTTTTTCTTTTGAAATGATTGACACAAGACACAATTAGTAAAGAAGCTGAATAGAAGACATATTATTGATATGAACATAATAATTGTG
>NW_026389923.1:145-290 GCF_001194135.2 Octopus bimaculoides | reverse complement strand
TGCCGTTGGTCTTCTATTACTAGGGATACTCCTCCTGTATGTATGCACATACATATCTATTTGCTTGTGAGTGCACGCATGGATGTGTGTACGTACATGTGCGTATGTGGATGTGGATATCTATATGGATGTATGTACATGTGTA
>NW_026389923.1:0-128 GCF_001194135.2 Octopus bimaculoides | reverse complement strand
ATATATGTGTATGGGTATATGTGTGGGTATATGTATATGTGGGTGTGTATACATGTATAAGTATGTGTGCGTGTGTGTACATCGAGTTGTGTGTGTGTGTGTGTGTATTTATGTATGTGTATATGTAT
>NW_026389922.1:0-338 GCF_001194135.2 Octopus bimaculoides | reverse complement strand
TACTATTACTACTACTACTACTACTATTTTGTATGTGTTTGTGTGTGTGTTTGAGAGACGTAAGGAGAGATAGAGGTAAGGAGTGATAGAGGGAGAGAGAGCGAGAAGGAGAGAGAGCAAGAGGGAGAGAGAGAATTGCCCCAGATAAGCAGATATTCTTAAGTGAATGATAAAGCGAATGATATTGGACGACAATATCATGATATTGAATTGGTAATATAAATGATATTGAATGGCAATATTTTACAAGAAACCCAATTTCCCAAATTATCGAGGATTTGGCCAAGGAAAGTAGCTATATGTTTATACCGATGTTGATTTGAGAATATATATATATA
>NW_026389921.1:0-647 GCF_001194135.2 Octopus bimaculoides | reverse complement strand
TAGATGCTCCTAATGATTTTCTCAAAAGGTGAAAGAAAGAGTACAACATGTATACACACATGTTTAAATATATATTTGTGTTAACACTAAGCAAATTACTTAAACAATTTCTATTTTCTTTTAGGTTACTGAAATCTGTGTACTTGTTTGTTGTTGGCACTCCGTCGCTTACGATGTCGAGGGTTCCATTTGATCTGATCAACGGAACAGCCTGCTCATGAAATTAACGTGCAAGTGGCTGAGCACTCCACAGACACATGTACCCTTAACGTAGTTCTTGGGGATATTCAGCATGACACAGTGTGACAAGGCTGACCCTTTGAATTACAGGCACAACAGAAACAGGAAGTAAGAGTGAGAGAAAGTTGTGGTGAAAGAGTAGAGCAGGGTTCGCCACCTTCCCGTGCCGGAGCCTCGTGGAAATTTAGGTGTTTTCGCTCAATAAACACTCATAACGCCCGGTCTGGGAATCGAAAAAATCCATGTACTAAAAACTTTCAAAACCACAAATTTAAAAAATGTATTGTACAGATTCAATATATTTTCCTTACATATCCATGTCTTTGCCCTAAATGTCAACAATTAATATATCCCCAAAAAAAAACAAACAATTTAATAACTATAAATGGTTAAAATGGTTGATGGAA
>NW_026389920.1:0-376 GCF_001194135.2 Octopus bimaculoides | reverse complement strand
CGATATCATGATACTGCCGAAAATTCGGTTTCCACTTAATTCCCTTGAGAATTCCACGCGTCAGATTTCGCATGTTGTATATTTTGATGTGTATTTTTCTATATTATCTTCTTTGGTTTTATTTCATTAGTTTTTGTTGCGTGTTTCTTAATAATTTGTTTTGTTTGTTTGTAGTACTTTTACTGTTCATTTTGTTTCTATTATTAACTGACACATCAAATATGTTTCAAGGACGAACCGGAAGTCCCTGAGAGATTCATCGAAAAATATTCGGAAGTGATTTATTGCCCAATAGAAAATATATACAAATGTCTATCTAAGGGCATCCGACTGATACGGCAAAATCACACATTTATAGATGGATGTACGCATATAT
>NW_026389919.1:0-426 GCF_001194135.2 Octopus bimaculoides | reverse complement strand
TATATATATACAGGAATTTCTTGCTGTTTTACTGATCATTGGTAATTGCTGTTTTTTGGTTTTTTTACACACTTTATATTTATTTGTTTTGGTTTGTTTTTGTATTTTTTAATTTTCGGATGATTTTTCGAAAAATTTCATTTTACTTTATTTTAAACATATTTTTAAAAGTGAAAACACTTCGTTATGATATATTGTTATTTTTATCGTTATTACTATCACTACCATAATAATGATAATTGTTATGACTGTTATTATTGTTATGAATATATTTTTATTAATATATTCACCGTTTTCTTTCGTCATATTTTGTAACAAATTCTACAATATTAGAACATTCCTCTATCACACATTTTTACTATTTTCTCCGGAAATAAACAATGACGTCACGTTGAATTTTTTTAGCTACATGTTTCTTTTTTTTTT
>NW_026389918.1:0-513 GCF_001194135.2 Octopus bimaculoides | reverse complement strand
TATGTATGTATGACACTCGTATACACACTCGCACACACATATGTATGTACGTGTCTGACAATATAAAATGCAGTCCTACAGTTGATAAAATGTAAGCCGCAATGGCGTTAGGAACGCGGCCAACAAACCAAAAGTCTACCAGGATAAAATCGCAGCATTTGAACCCGGAACGGAAAGTCGGAAGAAATGCCACAAACCATTTTGTCCGGTGAGGTAACGATTCTGCTATCTTGCTGCACTATACCTGGAAATTATAATGCAAAAACAAATCTTTATAGTCACGGATGCAAAATTTTGTTTTATTGATCTTATTAACCAATAATAAATAACAACAACAATATTTCAGTTTGAAAACTCCGTCATATTGTTGCTCTGTAGAACTTTGTAAAGTCGTCTTTTTGGAGACATACCGTCGCCATTTTGTTTTCTTCAAATTTCACTACATTCTCTCTTCATTCATTTCCCTTGTATCCGTCATTACATACACACACACGCTCTCTCTCTCTCTCTCTC
>NW_026389917.1:0-236 GCF_001194135.2 Octopus bimaculoides | reverse complement strand
ATATATATATATATGTGTATGTATGTATAAAGTATACACATGTGTGCAGCAAAGCCGAAGGCAATCAGCCCTGATTATTTTGAAGTAGCAGACATGACTAAGTCAGCTGAGCTAATATACATTAACAACTCCCTCTCACTGACACCAGCAGCTGAGATTAACTAACAACAGCTACTACTACCACTACTACTATCACCATCACTACTACTTTTACCACCACCACTGTTACTACTGTT
>NW_026389916.1:0-347 GCF_001194135.2 Octopus bimaculoides | reverse complement strand
TATATATATATATAGAGAGAGAGAGAGAGTGAGATAGATAGATACATAGATAGATAGATAGACAGACAGACATACAATTTATTTATAATGAATTTACGATAACGGACATGTATTCATGCACAAACATTTACAAACATACACGTCTTTATAACGAAAAGGTTGACAGTACCTGCGAAGTTTATCCGGTTGTTAGTTTTGTGAAACCGACGAAACTTCAGATTGACTCTCAGCTTTTTCGTTGTAGAAGCATAATTTGAGATTCTACCTAAATTTGAGTGATACTTCAATAACTGTTTATCCTTTATTTACATTATTTACATTTGACGGATATTTGTCCTCATCTTGTT
>NW_026389915.1:0-680 GCF_001194135.2 Octopus bimaculoides | reverse complement strand
ATAAGGACAAACTTAATTGATTGATTAATTAATTAACTGAATGATTAATCAAACAGTCAACTGGCTAAATGTTTAAGCAACTAGCTAATAATAAAAGGAGCAAAATATAACCAGTGCATGTGTTTGTTATTATTGGCATGATGACCCTCCCTAGATACGGAGAAACATATTTCTACAATCAAGTCCATGTTAGGAGCCTTGTGAACTAAAAGTAAAAATAAAAAAGACATACTTTGAATCTGGGAAATTCTTAAAGGCTTCTGTGTATTGCTTGACCTCATAATTCAGAAGAACATTCAACTGGCCATCACCCACACCGTCTCGGAAGATGAATATACGCTCTGGGAAACAGTTGTTTATCTCATAATATCTTTTCAGGAGCACTGAAAAATGGCAGAAAAGAAAAAATAAAAAAGAAAGAAAATGCCAAAGCAAAATGAAATGGAAGACACGAAACCAGTACATCTTTGATATTGTAATTCATGGCAACAGAACATAGGACTGCATGTTCAGATCGGAGTCTGGATTATGCAGGTGAGCGAAAAATTAGAGGTAATTTGTGGAGGCGCAATGGCCCAGTGGTTAGGGCAGCGGACTTGCGGTCATAGGGTTGCAGTTTCGATTCCCAGCCTCGGCGTTGTGAGTGTTTATTGAGCGAAAACACCTAAAGCTCCACGAGG
>NW_026389914.1:0-401 GCF_001194135.2 Octopus bimaculoides | reverse complement strand
GTGTGTGTGTGTGCGTATATGTGTGTCTGATATATATATATAACATATATATATACATACATATATGTATATATATATATATATATATAATCACTTATCTCCATTCTCTAAAAGCATTATCTACATTTAATTGCCCATTTCTTTCTCCTAAACCCGTGACATTCACGTTTTTATATACATACATACACACATCATACACACATATACATACATACACACATATATATGTATATGTACATATATATATACACACATGTATATATATACATGTGTGTATATATATACATGTGTGTATATATATATGTACATATACATATATGCATGCGTGTATATATTTATATATATGTATGTCTGTACCTATCTATCTATCTATGTACCTATCTATCTATATATCTATATAT
>NW_026389913.1:0-203 GCF_001194135.2 Octopus bimaculoides | reverse complement strand
GTGTGTGTGTGTGTGTGTGTGCGTGCGTGTGTGTGTGTGCGTGTGTGTGTATGTATACATATATACACACACAAGCACACGCACATATATATGGTGAGGGAGAGACACACATAAATATACATACACACATTTATGGATACATATATATATGTGTGTCGGTGATTGTGTGTCCGTTTCTATATATTACACTTACAAATCATATT
>NW_026389912.1:0-206 GCF_001194135.2 Octopus bimaculoides | reverse complement strand
GTATGTATGTATGTATGCGTGTATGTATGCTTTTCAGTTTATTTCAAGATTTCTTGCCAATAGAGAAAGAACCGGTGTATAACCTAAATCCAAGTCTCCTTCATTGGAATTTCATCATTAACAACAAGGTCTTTCTGTTGTATATACGTATGTATATATGTATGTATGTATGTATGTAGGTAGGTATGTATGCATTTATGTATGTA
>NW_026389911.1:0-376 GCF_001194135.2 Octopus bimaculoides | reverse complement strand
TATATATAGTAGACTGCTGGTCACCGTAGGATCGAGAGATCCTTCTAAATTCAAACTAGTGCTAATGCCAATATATATGCATGCTAAGTTCGTGTATGTATGGGCTTTACAACATCGCATTTCCCGGAGATTCGGATAAGATTGTCTTGTATACACCCACATCTTTAGTTTATATAATAATCTATATTTTATGAATATAAATTATTATTTTACCCTTTCATTCATGCACAGTGCACATTTTTGTATATTTTCAGTTAGAGTCGGTGTTATTTTAGGAGTGTCTTTGAAGAATTTTATCCCTAGGTCACACAAACAAATTGCTGCTCATTATGTTATCGTTATTTCTTGTATATTCAGGGTGGGATTGGCGCCATTT
>NW_026389910.1:0-312 GCF_001194135.2 Octopus bimaculoides | reverse complement strand
ATATATATATATATATATATATATATATGTCTATATATATGTGTGTGTATGTATATTTATGTATATATATATGTGTGTGTGTATGTGTATATATATATGTATGTACACATATACAGATATATATCCATATACATATATATCTATACATGTACATATATGTATATATATATATGTATGTAGGTATGTATATGTGTGCATATGTATATACATGTATATACATATATATATATATATAAATCTATATATGCATATATATGTATGGATATATATGTATATATATATATATGTATATATGTATATATATATGTATGT
>NW_026389909.1:0-225 GCF_001194135.2 Octopus bimaculoides | reverse complement strand
ATACAGGTGCGTGTGTGTGTTGGTATGTAGATATATACATACATTCATAGATAACGTTATAGATCACAGGCATATTGTTGTACAGACGACGCGAAAGCGCATTCAGTTTGTAGTTGTATCCGCAATAAGCAGCGTCGTATGTTGAGAAACACACATGATAATAACTCGTATATATTAAATTGCACTCAAGTGTATATATATATATATATATATATATATATATAT
>NW_026389908.1:0-555 GCF_001194135.2 Octopus bimaculoides | reverse complement strand
GTGGTTGGTAAGGAAGCTACTTACCACACAGCCACTCCTACGCCTATTATCAACTAGTATACAAAACTGATTGATTAAATATTTTCCTTTGCTTTTTTTCTTTCTTCTTTCTTGCTGTCTCTTTTTTTCTGTCTTTTTTCTTTTAGCCTGTTATAAAATTGAATCTTAAAGACTGATGATGTCATTCCATCAACGTGTGGACGCTGGTTGCTCTCGTTCATACTTTAAATTTAAATTTCTATAATTTTGAATTTTATCACTTCTTATTTTGAACTTGACAAAGACAGGCTTACTGTCGAAATATTGTTCAACCAATAAAATATCTATTACAATAGAATCGCGCTCTTCGTCTTGAGTAATAATAATAATAATAATAATAATAATAATAATATTAATAATAATAACAATAATAATAATAATAATAATAATAATAATAATAATAATAATAATAAATGCCCTGGTGCAGTACCAGTCACTGACTCTCATGATTCTCATCTAAACAGATTGGAAGTTTTATCATGTACATCGTTTTGTCTTGGTATAAAAGATGTGCTA
>NW_026389907.1:0-243 GCF_001194135.2 Octopus bimaculoides | reverse complement strand
AGTTCAGTGTTCATGTACTAGTTATTTTGTGTGCATAAAATTCATATTTATAACATAAATCTTACTTATGGAACTAAATTTATTTCAAGCAACAATATATTGAAAACGAATAGATATTTTTTTTCATTTTCCATTGTTCACTGTTCTCTGTATTTCAGTACATTTAACGTTATATGTGTGTGTGTACATATATGTTTAAATGTATCTACATAAGTATATGCGCCCATATCCAATTATATATAT
>NW_026389906.1:3368-4300 GCF_001194135.2 Octopus bimaculoides | reverse complement strand
GCATGGAAAGCGGACGTTAAACGATGATGATGATGATGATGATCCTTTTGAGGTCAACAAAATAAGTACCAGTTGAGCACTGGGGATCAATATAATCAACTTACCCCTCCCCTAAAATTTCTGGCCTTGTGCCAAAATTTGAAATTATTATTATTACTATTATTTTATTGTCTTTGCACAGCTTCTAACGCTAGAGATGTACTACAGTGTCAGCTGTTCACTACCTGTGATCTAAGGTAACACCCCTTATTTTTCAAGAACACACACACACACACACACAGCAGGATCCTGGTAAAAAGTAAATGTAAAGTTACCTTTTTGAGTCATACTAACTCATAAGGGCCAGTTTCCTGGTTTCATGGCATATAAATTCTCCACCTGGATGGGTCACCAGTCCATCACAAGATTACTCATTTTTGCCAGTTGAGTTGACTGGACCAACGTGAAATGAAATGTTTTGTTCTAGAACACATGTCGCCTGGTCCAGGAATCGAAACCACTGTCTTACAATCATGAGTCCAACACCCTAACCACTAAGCCATGCACCTCCATGATAGGATGCTAGTCTATCACAGGGTTAACTTCCCAGCTATCACAGGTACTTTCAGTTGAGTGGACTGGAGCAATGTGAAATGAAGTGTTTTGCTGTAGAACACAACATGTCACCTGGTCCAGGAATCGAAGCCACAATCTTACAATCAAGAGTCCGACACCTTAACCACTGGACCATATGCCTTCACTGAAAATCAAAGAGAACTACACCAGCATTTAGCTGGTTCAGTTCTCTCTCTGTCCAACTATCAGTACCTGTGATTGCTGGGAAGCTAACCTTGTGATGGGCTAGCATCCAACTCAGTGGGACTGAACACTGAACCATGTGGTTGGGAAGCAAGCTTCTTACAGCTACTTACATATATATATATATATATATA
>NW_026389906.1:183-2374 GCF_001194135.2 Octopus bimaculoides | reverse complement strand
GTATATGAATATATAAATATGTATATGAATATATAAATATGTATATATACGTGTCTGTATATGTATATATATGTGTGTCTGTATAAGTATATATATGTGTATATGTATATATATATGTGTGTGTGTGTATGTATATGTATATATATGTGTGTATGTATATCTATATATATGTGTGTGTGTATGTATATGTATATATATGTGTGTATATGTATATATATGTATGTTTGTATATGTATATATGTACGTATGTATATGTATATATATATATATGTGTGTATGTATGTATATATATGTGTGTGTGTGTGTACATGTATTACATAAATACACGCACAACAGTCTTTTCCTACCCTGTACCGCCATTACTAACCTAAACTACTGCTGCAGCCATTTTAGTTCTTGTCTCAGATAACTTCCAGCTGGATCGTGACAACTCTTTCCTTCCCTGAATCTTTTCTTCTTTTGTCGCTATTGTTTCTCTGCTTAAGTCATTGCTACATGCCTAGGAATAACCTGGTTACATAAAGCTAAGCAAAAATGGCGTTTTTCTCTCGATTTCAATGGTGTGTGCTCGCTCGTTCACTTGTATGAAAGCTTCCTGCTCATTGAATTAGGATGAAAGTGGCCGAGTGTACCAAACACACATATACTCTTGTCTTTTATATTATATCTCTTATCTTTTACTTGTTTCAGTCATTGGACTGTGGCCATGCTGAAGCCACTATCTTTAGGGGTTTCGTCAAACAAATCAACCCCAATTCTTCCTTTTTTTTTTTTAAAGTCTGGTACTTATCCTATCGGTTACTTACGTTGAATTGCTGCTAAAAGTTATATGGATGTCAACAAACCATCAGTTGTAGTAAAGATTGTTTGCCAACATAACATGGCAGTCCTGGTTTAGGACTAATGTTACTCAAATTTAGCCCCAGGAGACATCATCTCCAGCTGGCTATACGACATGATCTGTGTCCTTATACTTTCGAACAAAGGGAATCTAGCACCTGTGGCTAAATTACAGTAATATTAGTCCTAAACCAGGACTGCCATGTTATGTTGGCAAACAATCTTTACTACAAAGTACTGTTGCTGAATATCTCTCGTTGTGAGATTTTAAAATGGTAATTTTCAACAAGACAATGTTTTGAAAAGACACTCGCATAGATTGCATATCTGATTTGGACCACCAAGAGCTGCAGATAAGTTCTGATCTCTGTGGATCTTAAAATATCTTTTGAGGCTTCTGTTAGATTTGCATATCTTATGGCATACATGGCATTGAAAGGTGTGCACAGAGATATAGGCAGAATAGTTGGTGCAGGTTCGTTTCCCATGGGTTCACAAATGAGATTTGAGCCCAGCAAAAGAAAGGCATGGTCTGTCACAAACTGTGCACACAAAATGGTCGTTGTGATTCATCTTCTCGATCGTAACATTCTTCTATAAATATCTCTTGAGTTTTGCATGTGTTATCCTGGCCTCTTCAAACGCTTTCACTCCACTCCACACTTTTGTTCGTCATCCAGCCCAATCCAAAACAAGGGTGTATACAGAGAGAGAGAGATATGGGAAAGAGAAAGAGAGAATATGTATGTGGGAAAGAGAGAATATGTATGTTATCCATATTACTTTTGTAAAGTATGTGTGTATATATGTACATATATTGTTTTTTCTTTTTCTTTTATTTTTATTTCATTATTTCCTTTGTTTTGTTGTTGTTTTTTTTCTATCTTTCCTGTTGTGTAGATCAGATGACATTTCATTGCTCATTTTATACACATCTGTTAGGTCACCACACTTCCCTACCTCCATCCACCACCACCCATTGGTTGCTGGATTTGTTTGTTCATCTACATACATGCATACATACATGCATACATGCATACATACATACATACATACATAATACATATATACATATATACATACATATATACATACATACATATATACATACATACATGGATGCATGTACATCTGTACATATGTATGTTTCTTTGTGATTAGCTGAAATAAATGTGTGTATGTGTATGTAAATATACATGTATGTGTGTGTGTCTTTGTGCATGTAATTATGCATACATGTCTGTAGGTGTATGCAACTAGTATGCCTCTGTGTGTGAAAGTAACTATATTTGTGTGCACCAGTAGCTAAATGTGTGTGTGTGTGTATTATATATATATATATATATATATA
>NW_026389906.1:0-173 GCF_001194135.2 Octopus bimaculoides | reverse complement strand
TACATACATATATACATACATACATATATACATACATACATGGATGCATGTACATCTGTACATATGTATGTTTCTTTGTGATTAGCTGAAATAAATGTGTGTATGTGTATGTAAATATACATGTATGTGTGTGTGTCTTTGTGCATGTAATTATGCATACATGTCTGTAGGTG
>NW_026389905.1:0-302 GCF_001194135.2 Octopus bimaculoides | reverse complement strand
TGTCTCTCTCGCTCCTCTCTCTTTTGCTGCGCTCCCTCTCTCAGTCTTCTCTCTCTTTCGCGGCGATCTCTCTCCCTCTTCTCTCTCTCCCTCTTCTCTCTCTCCCTCTTCTCTCTCTCCCTCTTCTCTCTCTCCCACTTCTCTCTCTCTCCCTCCTCTCGCACTTCTCTCTCACTCGCTCCTCTCTCTCTCGCTCTGCTCTCTCTGTATCGTTCCTCTCTCGCTACTCTCTCTCTCTCGTTCCTCTCTTTCTCGCTCATCTCTCTCTCTCTCCTTCCTCTCTCTCGCTCCTCTCTCTCTCT
>NW_026389904.1:0-264 GCF_001194135.2 Octopus bimaculoides | reverse complement strand
GGTGGGAGTCTTTTTCGTGTTCCCTTCTTGTGGGGTTGTTGTTGGTGGTGATGGTGCTGATTCTGTTCTTGGTGGCACTGGTGGTGTTGTTTGGTTCGGTTGGGTTGCTCGCTGCTGGCGTTTTTCCATTTCGTTGTACAACTGCTTGACCAGTTGTGCATATGGCGGTGTAGGCAGTAATGCTGTTTATTTCTTGTGCTTTTGGTTTTCTTGGGGTTGTTGTTGTTGTTGTTGTTTTTCTTGGTATTGTTGCCGTTGTTGTTG
>NW_026389903.1:0-399 GCF_001194135.2 Octopus bimaculoides | reverse complement strand
TCTCTCTCTCTCCAACTTTTTCGCTCTGTTAAAGTTACCGTTCATATAACACCCACCACTACTATATCTCTTACTCCCTCTCTCACCTCATCTCACTAAATCTCTCTACCTTTCATTTTCGTTCTCTCTTATTTTTAATCACTTTATCTAACTGCTTCTCTATCCTCATTCATATGAAATCTTACTAAATACTTTACTCTTTCTCTCTTCCTCTACTTCTGTTTCTCGCCTTTCACCCCACCCCACCCCATCCCGCCGCACAGATTTAAAGTTACCGCTTTCATTACACCTCTACACATCACATTCTCTCACCACCACCCCAACTCACTCATATATACATTCAATCATTTTTCTTTCTTTCTTTCATTCTCTCTCTCTCTCTCTCTCTCTCTCTCTCTC
>NW_026389902.1:0-257 GCF_001194135.2 Octopus bimaculoides | reverse complement strand
ATCTATCTATCTATCTATCTATCTATCTATCAGTCTGTCTGTCTGTCTGTGCGTGTCATTGCTTCTCTGTCTATCAAATACGTATGTATTTATGTATATGCGTATGAACGAATATACGTGTGTGTTTGTGTATACGTGTAAATATAGGCACACAAACCCATTGTGCTTATGAGTTCATATACATATAAACATACATACATACGTGTATGTAGGTATACATGTATATACATATGTGTATATATATATATATGTATATA
>NW_026389901.1:0-335 GCF_001194135.2 Octopus bimaculoides | reverse complement strand
AATGACTTCGGAGTTTGTTATCTACAAAATGTGTTGAGTATCTTTGAATTTGAAGTAAAATTGTTTTTATTACAACATAAAATACACATTAATATATACATATGCATATATATGTGTGTGTGTGTGTGTGTGTGTGTGTGTGTGTGTGTATGTATGTGTGTGTGTGTATACATACCCAAGTGTGTGTGTATATATAAATTCCACCTTTACTGAGAGCATTCAGTATGTCCGTCCTCTTGTTATTGTTAGTTTTAATGATCGATTGTTAATATTCAACTTTTAATGTTCGATTTGACTATGTGTGTATGTATGTAGATATATATATAGATCGGAAG
>NW_026389900.1:0-246 GCF_001194135.2 Octopus bimaculoides | reverse complement strand
GCTTGTCATCGAGAAACTGGTCGGCAAGGCGCAAACGTGCGCCGTGCCGGAGCATCCACGACAACCTCCATCTGATACGCTACATCATAGAGAGGGTAGTTAAGGAACCTGGCATGGGTGGAGCCCTGATCAATTTGGGTCAATCGAAAGCTTTCGATAGAGTAGACCATCAATACTTGAAGGCTGTCCTCATAGTGGCCGGCTTCGGTCCCGTTTTCCGCGGCTGGATGGCTGCCTTGTACAGAG
>NW_026389899.1:0-794 GCF_001194135.2 Octopus bimaculoides | reverse complement strand
ATTTTTTTGGTGTCTGTGTTGCGTCAGTGTTGTTTTTTGTGGGGGATATGAACGGGTATAGTGTATGTGCTCTCTTTTTTTGTTTTTTTTTCACCATTGTGAACTCCCCCTCTGTTATTTCCATACTATTTCCTGAGGGAGCCACAAGTAGTTCAGCCTGTGTCACTTTGTTAGTGTGGGGGTTTGTGTATGTGAGGGCTGGGTGTTTTCATTTATTTGTTTGGGGGCTGGCACCGTAACAGCGGGGGTGGGAATTTTTGTGTTTGTGCGGGTTGGTGTGTTTGCGGGAGTGGGTATTTTTTCCACGTTTGAAGGGCCTTGTGCATGCAACAGTTTTTCTTTATATTGTGGGCAATCCACACGAATGTGGCCCAATTTTCCACATTCGTAACAGGTGGGTTTTCTTCCTTCCACCTGCACTCTAAGGGCCACATTATTGCCCACGAGCACTCTTCCTGATAGTACCTGAAAGTCTTCTTGTGCCCCCTGAATAATTACTGTGACGCTCTTCCCTAGCCAATACTGCGGGGCAGAGCATGTCACTGTTAGAATTTTTATCTCGTCCGTCCTATTAAACAACAGGGCGGCCACCACTTCTTTCGGGTCGACTTCCGGTGGCACTTCATTAATTTTCACGCGGGAAGTTCTCTTCCCTATATATGTTGGTAGCAGTAGCACCTCTTTGGTTTTAAGGGGACACACAGAATGCCCGCGAGCCACCTCTTCCTCTGAGAAACGGACCTCAACAGTACCATATGCCCGCCCCCTTGCGATATACACCACATCTTTCCATA
>NW_026389897.1:0-503 GCF_001194135.2 Octopus bimaculoides | reverse complement strand
ATATATAATGTGTGTGTCTTGACAACTTGTGATGATTGTAAAAGTATGAGTTGACAACAGTAAAGGCATCCCACTGCAGAAAATCTGCCGTAACGAATTCTGTGTGACCCCCATACAAACCTTGAAAAATGAATATAAAACAACGATGGTTGTATGACCTTGTTTGAATCCTAAATTCTAAGCAAAATCTGTACAACTTTTGACTAGATTTTGAGCTTCTTATTGCTTCTCTAGTAAACAATCTGGTTATACCTCAAAATACTGGCTAAATTTTGTCTTGTTTTTAAATTGGCAATGTAAATTTTAAAATGAGTTATAATATTCAAATATTGATTTATTTTTCATTGTGCACCTTGGCCAATATTTTTTTAGTTCAGTGATACAGCTGGACTTACTTTTAATATTTAATCGACCTCAGAAAAGCGGAAAATCTTCAGTTGATGTTGGTGATACGGATCTTGTTCAAAACGGTGGCACCAGTATTTTCTTAACGAAACACTTTG
>NW_026389896.1:0-461 GCF_001194135.2 Octopus bimaculoides | reverse complement strand
GACATGGCAGATCCAATCTGTGTGTAACAATGAACGACCTGTAAGGACAAGTCGACCTCTGCGGCGAAATAACGACATTTTTAATATTAAGACAATAGTTTCTCTCTCTCTCTTACTGTGTCTCTTTCTCATCTCATATATGTTATATGTATATATGTGGGTGTGTCTGTGTATGTATATGTATGTATATATATATATATGAAGAAATAATTAAGATTCATTTGAATTAAGTACTTAAACTGAGGCCCCAAGTCGGTCTGCACAGCTCGAAGTTGGGTGGTACTGATACCTGGACATCTTTGTTACTAATTTGCTAGCCACCTTATTATAACCTTATTTATATCATTAATAACAGTAATTATACATCTTTTTATATACATACATAGATACATACATACACATAATTCTCACACGTGTGATAATATATATATATATATATGAATATATATATATGTATGTGT
>NW_026389895.1:0-521 GCF_001194135.2 Octopus bimaculoides | reverse complement strand
AGGCATTGGTCTTGTGCAGCAAGAATCAGCCCTTCCATTTCTGCTTTTAGTCCAGAGCATTTGAGCTATTGTTGGCTTTCGCTTAGGCTCGATTCTCGGTCAAGCCTTGCGCGGTATTATTACCTCCTCCTTAGCATTGTTTTTAGTCGTGTTTGTTTGTTTGTTTGTTTTGACAGTGGACAAGATTTCTCAAGAACCGCTGGATGGAGTCGGATGAAATTTTCAGGGATGTTCGGCCTCGTGACTAGCATGAACTGATTAGATTATATTGGTTCTCGCTGTTGGTAGCTAAATTTGATCGATTTTTGATGTTAAGGTGGATAGATTTTAAACGTTTAGGGGTTTAAGGGTTTATTTAGGGGTTTTGCCTTTAATTTTGCGAAGGGATTATACAATCTGTGCGTACATGCGCGTGTGTGTGAAAGTTTGATTGTGTGTATGCATGAGTGTGCGACACGTGTGTGTGCATGAGTGTGCGACACATGTGTGTGTGTGTGTATGTATGTATATATATATATATA
>NW_026389894.1:0-484 GCF_001194135.2 Octopus bimaculoides | reverse complement strand
ATTATTATTATTATTATTATTATTATTATTATTATTATTTGTAAGGTGGCGAGCAGACAGCACCGTTAACACTCTGGAGTAAATTCTTAACGGTATTTCGCCCGTCGCTACGTTCTGAGTTCGAATTCCACCGAGATCGACTTTCAATTGCTTAGAACCCTCCTGATAATCTTTGCTGTCTCTAAGAGAGAAACCTCTATTTCATTCTCCTTCAGCCATTTGTCTATATTTTTGCTTACTGTTCCCAACGCACCAATTATTATAGGCACCACCTTTACTGTTCGCATGCTCCAAATTCCTCTTTTTTCAAACTTTAAGGGATCGTATTTCTTTTTGTTTGTTTGTTTTTCTTCCTCTTTCTTTAGGATCCTGGAATCAAATGGGAATGATGTGTCGATAAGTAAGCAACTTTCGCTTTTTCTTATATACAATCGTAATGTCTTCTTCTTCTTCTTCTTCTTCTTCTTCTTCTTCTTCTTCTTCT
>NW_026389893.1:0-304 GCF_001194135.2 Octopus bimaculoides | reverse complement strand
GTGTGTGTGTATATATATATATATATATATATATATATATATGAACGTATGTATGCGTAAGTTTGTTTGTATGAGTGTATGAATAATGTGTATGTATATATACGTGTATGTGCATGTAGCTTTTTATGTATGTGGCTTGTATGTATGTACTTGTATTTGTATCTAGGCACACACCCCACACACATATACACACACATACATACATACACAGCCACCCAATATATATATGTATGTGCATATATATATGTATATGTAGATATGTATATATATATGCATATGTATCTATCTATATATATATATATAT
>NW_026389892.1:0-236 GCF_001194135.2 Octopus bimaculoides | reverse complement strand
AGCATGGCCGCAGTTAAATGACTGAAACAAGTAAAAGAGTAAAGAGAGTAGTGTCTTTTGTTTTTTACCGAACTCTAAGTTAGAGGAATGTAAACAAACCAAAACTGGTTCTCAAGCAGTGAAAGTTTGAAGACAATACTAAATATACAATATAATCTACAGGGTGTCCACAAAGCCTGGGTACACGGGGATTAACACATACTTTAAGAAATTATTATTTCTTATACTTAATTGTT
>NW_026389891.1:0-341 GCF_001194135.2 Octopus bimaculoides | reverse complement strand
ATGTGGACGCTCCGGAGCTTCGTATCAGAAAGGTCATTTAAGTTGGAATATGTGTTTTGACGAGGATTTTCCCAATTTTTGTCTTGGATCTTTCACCACAGCCTTCGAAATTATCTCTATATATATATATGTGTAAAAATAAAAACTTTTGTAAATGTATGATTATTTTGTTTCAATCCGAACCGATCTTGGTCAATTCCTTTTGTACTTAAAATCCATGGGATTCTCACGTAATAGCTATCAAAATAAACACAAACGAATTCATATCGGTGAGGAATCATATCGCTACACGTTGTTGTTGTTGTTGTTGTTGGCACTCCGTCGCTTACGACGACGAGGGT
>NW_026389890.1:0-341 GCF_001194135.2 Octopus bimaculoides | reverse complement strand
CGACTCCTTACTTGTTTTTCTAAAATGCACCATAAATGGTCAATAATATTAAGATCTGGGGTCTGCGGTGGCCAGATAAGATTTCTAATTCACTAGAATGTTCCTCGTGCCATTTAGTCACAATTTTAGCTGTGTGAATTGATGCATTATCGTCTTGAAAGATTGCGTTTCCATCTCGAAACAGTTTCGCAATGATAGGATGAATTTGATCAGATAAAATGCTTAAATAGTTTTGACAATTAATTCTACAATGAATGGAAACCATTAGGCCAGTGAATTTCCAGATATATACCCCAGATCATCACAGATCCTCCTCCATGTTTAACAGTTGGAAGAAGGCG
>NW_026389889.1:0-348 GCF_001194135.2 Octopus bimaculoides | reverse complement strand
ATAGCTTAACACACAACCTGGCTGCAATAATCTCCTCAATTAATAATAAGTTAGATAGTTTCTATACAAGTAGGAAAGATGGCATAAACAACACAACCTTATATGACAACTATGTTAGCCATGGGACGGATAATCGGGACGATAACAATGTGGATACTAATACCCACACTGGAAACATTAACATCAACACACATGATGGGAGCAGTAATGATAATGATATGAATATCACAAGTAGCAATGGAAGTAGTAGATAGAGCGGAGGCAAGAATCCTAACACTGCTAGCAACAATAGTAATGAGAATAACAGGGCCCTGGGGTTAAATGGAAACGCAATAAATGGCAGTAGCA
>NW_026389888.1:0-214 GCF_001194135.2 Octopus bimaculoides | reverse complement strand
ATTTATAACGCAATTTTTTTCTCATTTTTGTAATGGGAGAATGAAGAATGAGAATGGTTGTCAATATTCATGATCATATAGATTGCAGTAAACAACTGATATATATATATATACTTTATAAGTAATTTCTTCATCACCCAGGAGTTGTTGTGTTTGCTTCTATCATCCCCGGGTCAGTTCTTTTGCCTCAGACCAATTTTCAAATATATTGCCC
>NW_026389887.1:0-279 GCF_001194135.2 Octopus bimaculoides | reverse complement strand
AACCCGGTACCATGTGGTTGGTAAGCAAGCTACTTACCACACAGCCACTCGATCATCATCATCATATCCTGACTACCACTGTTGCCATCACTACTACCACAACCAATTCATCAACATCATCATCATCGTTGTTGTTGTTGTCATTGTTGCCATCGTCCTCATCATCATTATAATGAATGTATGCAATTATTTTTTTCATTTTTCTAACAAGTATTGGAAACCATCCCAGACATACTTCTACTTAATTTTGCCATCTTAAACTCAAGTATATATAGAAAT
>NW_026389886.1:0-419 GCF_001194135.2 Octopus bimaculoides | reverse complement strand
CAGGTACGTTTTCTACTATTCGAGGTGTCGGAACTCTTGCGAAGTGATGCCTTTTAACGCCTCCGTAGTTTTTTTCTTTTCACCTCTTCCACATCTGCTAATTCCACAGCATCAGCTTTCGTCACCAGTGATGATTTTCACAAAAAGGTCCGGATCAACTTTCAATTGTACTTTCAGTTCATGACACGCATTCAGGCATGACTGCTTTGATCAACCATGAGCAAGCGAGGCACAAATTTTACTGCAACTCTTTTTATTTGCAATTCCTCTCTTAAAATTCGTTGGCAGAGCTCCAAGACACATCAGTCATATCAACATGTTCATCAATTGTTCGGTGACGGTCCTCCAAGATCAGTTCGTAAATTTTCGTGATGTTTTCATTCGTTTGGGAGGTCGACGGTCGCCCTGAATGAGGTTGG
>NW_026389885.1:0-467 GCF_001194135.2 Octopus bimaculoides | reverse complement strand
CATTGATTAGGTTTATCAGCGAGAACAAACAAATTAAATTGATCATCAGAATTTATGAACGTAAAAACATTTGTTGAGCATTATGCAACAAAGAAAACAAAAGAATGAACTGTATATTTTACCCCAGTGTCACTTTGATGGCATGCACTGCTCTCTCACTCAATAATAATAATAATCCTTTTTACTAAAGGCTTGAAATATTTTACGGGAAGGCACTTGTTGATTACATTGACCCATGTGCTCAACTGGTACTTATTTCATCGACCTCTAAAGGATTAAAGTCAAAATCGGTCTAGGCATTATTGGAACTCAGAATGTAAACAGCCAGAAGAAATGCCGCTTAGCATTTATCCTCTTCTTTCAATTTTGTTTCCATTTCTTGCTGAGTGTATTCCCGACACCTAGGGCAGAGTTCTCTTATTTCATTGGCTTTATCTGGTGTGATGTTGCTACTCTTAACTAGTTTT
>NW_026389884.1:0-241 GCF_001194135.2 Octopus bimaculoides | reverse complement strand
GTGTGTGTGTGTGTGTGTTTATATATATTTTTTTATACCAAAAATTTGGCTAAAAAATATAGTATCTGTTAACAAACTTAGCAAAACACTCACAGTTGAGTTTTTGTATTTATATATATATCGACTTTAAATAGAGCTTAAAATTGATCCATTGAAAATACTTTATTATAGTAACAATAATAATGAAAATAATAGCGTCCTGGATTGGTCAACAACTGAACTTCATAGTATACCATCATTA
>NW_026389883.1:0-956 GCF_001194135.2 Octopus bimaculoides | reverse complement strand
GGTGCAGAATGAGGCCGACCGGACGCACGTTCGTTCGAATTCCCCTCGAATGGAGCAGAGGGAGGCCGAACGGACGCAAGTACGTTCGAATTGCGCACGAGCGGTGCAGAGAAGGCCGAACAGACGTTCGAAGGGTGCAGAGTGAGGCAGAACAACGCACGTACGTTCGAATTCCGCTCGAACGGTGGAGAGGGAGGCCGAACGGACGCACGTACTTTCGAATTCCGCTCGAACGGTGCAGAGGGAGGTTGAACGGACGCACGTACGTTCGAATTCCCCTCGAGTGGTGCAGAGGGAGGTCGACCGGACGCACGTACGTTCGAAATCAGCTCGAGTGGTGCAGAGGGAGGCCGAAAGGACTCATGTACGTTCTAATTCCTATCGATCGGTGCAGAGGGAGGGCGAATGAGGGACGTACTTTCGAATTCCGCTCGAATGGTGCAGATGGAGGCCGAACCGACGCACGTACTTTCGAATTCCGATCGATCGGTGTAGAGGGAGGCCGAACGGAGGGACGTACTTTCGAATTCCGCTCGAAAGGCGCAGAGGGAGGCCGAACGGACACACGTACGTTCAAATTCCGCTCGAACGGTGCAGAATGAGGACGAAGGGTCGCACGTACGTTCGAATTCCGCTCGAACGGTGTAGATGTAGGTCGATCGGACACACGTACGTTCGAAGTACGCTCGAACGGTGCAGAGGGAGGCAGAACGGACGCACGTACGTTCGCATTCTGCTCGAACGGACGCACGTACGTTCGCATTCTGCTCGAACGGTGCAGAGGTATGCCGAACGGACGCACGTAGTTCGAATTCGGCTCGAACGTGGCAGAGGGAGGCCGAACGGACGCACGTACGTTCGAATTGCGCTCGAACGGTGCAGAGAGAGGCCGAATGGACGCACGTACTTTCGAATTGCGATGGAACGGGGCAGAGGGAGGCTGAACGGACGCACGT
>NW_026389882.1:0-783 GCF_001194135.2 Octopus bimaculoides | reverse complement strand
TATATATATATATATATATATATATATCGTCTCTTATATTCTTTCTGGGCTAGTGGCGTACATTGACTGGTATATGCCATACGGTTTCACCATTGCTGACAGTAGACTTGAGCATTTATTGTTGCATTAGGTGGTAACAATTCAAAGTGAATTACTCCTTTGCAATCCTGCCAGATAGAGAGAAGAACCTTTTTCCCATGAAGTTCCCTTCTCGGTTGTGGTGGAGCTTTTTCCCTTTTACCAAGCCACTGTTTACGACCTTTAACATTTCGATAGAAGATCCATTTTTCGTCACCAGTCACAAGTCTATTCAAAAAGGGTGAAATGAGTTCGCGAGAATGGAGAGAAGAGCAGATGTCAACTCGGGATTTGTAGTTGCTTTCGGACAATTCAAGAGGCACACATTTTCCAAGTTTAGGAACCTTTCCAAGTTGTTGAAGATAATGATGAACAGTTGTATGGTTTGAACTAAGAGTTATTGCCAATTCTTCAACTGATAATGCAGGATTTTCTTCAAGTAATGCCTCAAGGAGCTTATCATGAAACTCAACTGGACGTCCTGTTCGGTCTTCATCTTCAAGGCTGAAATCTCCACTTCTGAATTTTACAAACCATCTTCTGCAAGTTCTTTCATTCAAGCATTCTTTCCCATAAATTGAGTGTATGTTTCGAGACGCTTCGGCTGCAGAGTTTCCTTTTTTTCACACATAAAGCATTATGTACCTCAAATGCCCTTTGGATACTTTCATGTTAGAAAGGGTTTTAATCAAAGAAATTTTAATT
>NW_026389881.1:0-254 GCF_001194135.2 Octopus bimaculoides | reverse complement strand
AAGCATGTGTAAATATGTATATGTGTGTGTATGCATGTGTATGTGTGTGTGCACATATGCATGTGTATGTGTGCGTGTGTATGTGCATATATGTGCGTATGCATGTGTGTATGTGCATATATGCATGTGTATGTGTGTGTGAACGTATGCATGTTTATGTATGTGCATATGCATGTATGTGTGTGTATGCATGAGTGCACGTATGTATGTATATGTGCATGTACAAATGTGTACATGATATATATATATATATA
>NW_026389880.1:0-234 GCF_001194135.2 Octopus bimaculoides | reverse complement strand
AATCTGACGTGTGGCACACTGGCACACCTGTACAGCTAATGTCGATCCGATGGAGGGAGTGGTCTGATGTGCCGCACATACATTTGATCATTATAAACGAATCATTTGTACAGGTTATTGAGCAGAACACCTCATCTGTTGTTTACAACAGGAAAGACTACTATATGCTTATGTACGTATACACGCATGTATGTACGTATGTATGTATGTATGTATGAATGTATGTATGTATGT
>NW_026389879.1:0-259 GCF_001194135.2 Octopus bimaculoides | reverse complement strand
AGCCATGAGACTGGAGAGAAGTCGTTATCATGAGCTCACGCAAGTTTATAAGGCTCTGAGATTGGAGAGAAGTCGTCTTATGCTGCATCAGATTACTGAAGGTACGCTGCTCAACCTGGTGTTCACTGATGGAAAGAAATTTGACATCGAACAGACAATAAACCACCAGAATGACCGACTTTGGAGTGTATCTGGCTACGTTGGTGGTAGACTCATAAATTGACATCAATATCCACAGTTATGGTTTGGGCAGCTGTGA
>NW_026389878.1:0-555 GCF_001194135.2 Octopus bimaculoides | reverse complement strand
TATATATACATATATATATATACATATATATACTTGCGCTCACACATGTGAGTGCTGTTCTGTAATAGATACTGAATCTGGGTGGGGTGAGTTTATCAAATGACGTCGTTGAAATTGTGCATGTTGTTGGAGCACCTGTTTCTTCTCTTATTCTTCTTTGTAGGCAGATAATGAGTTCCAATTAGAATTACTGAAGTGCCAACACAGAATTTTTGTGAGACCTAGTAAACTATGTTACGAAAGACTGGATGCCTCGAAATAATATGGATCCATGTACAGCTGCCAATATATTGGAGGAACCTTTAGTTGAGCAAGTTTGATGTGCTAAGTTGATATAATAACAACTTTGCACTCGGATTGATCAAGCAATTCGTCAAAGCTCTTCACAAAAACGGGGAATTCTTCAAGTATATCTACAGTGTATTTCCAGACTTGACGATTGAAAAATTTTAAGCAAGGATTTTTATGGCCCACAGATCCGTAAGATCTTGAAGGACACACATTTCGGGAAAACGATGAGCGAAAATGAAGCATCAGCTCGGCTAGCCTTTGCAG
>NW_026389877.1:0-237 GCF_001194135.2 Octopus bimaculoides | reverse complement strand
AAAAATTATCAACGACCCCGCTAATTGACACATTTGACATTATTAATTAACATAATAGCATAGCCTGGAAAAGATATGGATTACATGGAAAATTGTGAGAAATAATATTCTTAAGATTATAAACCTGAAAAATTACAGAACAAGTTATTACTCTTGGAAAAGTTCAGGACAACTTATTACATCTGATAATGTAAAGAACAAGAAATTTTTTTACTTAAAATATTGCAGCTAAGGATT
>NW_026389876.1:2791-3321 GCF_001194135.2 Octopus bimaculoides | reverse complement strand
TTTCGGTTTGTAATCAATATCTGAAGAATATTTGTATGGGCTTCGTCTATACTTATAAGGAAGACTTTGATACGGAAGCTAAATAGCTGAATAGTAGCTCAGGATATTTTAGCATATCTTTCATAATAAACATAGTACTTACCAAACGGTTTTTATTCAAACAAATTACTACCTATGGTACTGGGAAGAGGCTATTATTGCTACCACGTAGACAACGCAGTTTGAAGTCTTCACCGGTTCATACATTTAATACAGTCTACTTATATCATTTCAGTAGCTGCCTCTTCCAATTTGAATAGAAGCGGTGCAAGCAGCCGTACGTACACCAGGAAAGATAATTTTCTGCCCCCAGGGATCCCATTATTTATTATGTCAAAACTTTGAAAAACCTAAAAGCCATCTCTGGAACATAAGTAACAAATGTTCCCAGTTTGGATAATCAGTTGCAAACTTCAGAAGTTATGCGGTTCAACACTGGCGCGCGCACACACACTCATACATCTTTGGTTATATATATATATATATACATA
>NW_026389876.1:1074-1937 GCF_001194135.2 Octopus bimaculoides | reverse complement strand
ACACACACACACACACACACAAACACACACATACTCAGTTTTATATATCTCATATAATGTCAGATTTTCCCGAGATGTCATCATCCGGTTCGCTCTTAATCAGGTGTCAGAAGACGTGGCATCCACCGAGAAGAAACACTTGTCATGCCGATTTATATTCTGCAGAATTTCCTCTGTCACGGGATATATTCTAATAGTATTGGCTATTTCATTTATAGTCACTCGACTGTCATCCACCACCATATGGTGAACACGACCAATATTTTCCTCGGTGGTGGTAGCGGTCGGACGTCCAGACCTTGCGTCATCTTCTCCTAAATTCAGCAGGCCATTTTACGCTATCGATAAATACGTAGGTTTATCCCCTAATGTAGTAACCATGTCAGCATAAATGTATTGGCGACTAAACACATTTTTGTCGGTCTTTGATAACCTCAAGATGCCAAATATTGTCCATTTGCAAGAGAAGTCACTAGTAATTACATTTCAAGTATTCCTTGAACAGTCAGGTATCGGTTTACCTGGAAATAATGCATTTATTAATACGCAGATTTGGAATTAATCAATGCAAGATTTCACAGATCTAGCATCGCTCCATCACAGTCAGCCTATTAACATTTCAACCCAACCAGGAAGTCTTAAGACAAAGGCACCAAGTGGAATTAGTCAAATCTATGCCTGTATAAGAAAAAATAGGTTAACTGCTGCTGCTGACTACGACGAAGATGATGATGATGATGATGATGGTGGTGGTGGTGGTGGTGGTGATGATGATGATGACGATGATGGTGGTGGTGGTGGTGGTGGTGGTGGTGATGATGATGATGACGATGATGTTGGTGGTGGTGGTGGTGGTGGTGGTG
>NW_026389875.1:0-320 GCF_001194135.2 Octopus bimaculoides | reverse complement strand
AGTTCTATTTTTACTTTGCTAAATGATTTTCTACTATTTGAAAATAATATATATTCTTGTTTTTTATATCATTCATTTGGTTTTTAAAGATTATTTTTAATAGATAACTTATTTAACACTAAATTATTTAGAAGTTAGAGTATCATTTCAACATAATATAAGATTTCGATTCGAATAGTGTTGATATATTTTCTATTATTTTTTATTAATAATATTTGATTAATAATTAGTCTTTATTGTTTGTAATATCGTTAAAGGTTTTTTTTAATGAAAACTTAGGATATATAAAGTTTAATCTTTCATTCATAATAATTTTTTTC
>NW_026389874.1:0-235 GCF_001194135.2 Octopus bimaculoides | reverse complement strand
ATTTGGTTGACAGAAACTGAAAGAAGCCTCTGTGTGTGTGTGTGTGTGTGCATATGTGTGTCTGTGTTTGTCCCCCACCCAATGCCAGAGTGTTTACATCTCCCACAACTTAGCTTTTTGGCAAAAGTGACCGACTGTATAAATACTAGGCTTTCTAAGAATAAGTCCTGCAGTCGATTTGCTCGACTAATGGTGGTGCTCCAGCACGGCCGCAGTCAAATGACTGGAATAATTA
>NW_026389873.1:0-219 GCF_001194135.2 Octopus bimaculoides | reverse complement strand
CAGCTACATCTACACATACATATACACATGTGACGACTGACATGTGTGAATGTATGTCTTTTTGTGTCTCTCTTACTATATGTGACTGTATGTGAGAGTGTATGTGTGTGTATCATTACATTTTGTATGTGTGTGTGTGTGATTGCAGCCATGCTGGAGCACCGCCTTTTTTTAGTCGAGCTAACTGACCCCAGGACTTATTCTTTGTAAGCCTAGTAC
>NW_026389872.1:0-432 GCF_001194135.2 Octopus bimaculoides | reverse complement strand
CAAAAGTATGGTGATGTTTACATATGCTAAGACATAGTTATAATATATACGCACACATTTAATACGCATATACCTCTGGATATGTAAGTGTATACACACATCCCACACACAAAAATATAT
This sequence comes from Octopus bimaculoides, assembly GCF_001194135.2. Taxonomy (NCBI): domain Eukaryota; kingdom Metazoa; phylum Mollusca; class Cephalopoda; order Octopoda; family Octopodidae; genus Octopus; species Octopus bimaculoides. The sequence continues at coordinate 312 of NW_026389872.1, read as the reverse complement.
ATGTGCATATATAAATATAGTGATGGCTATATATATATTCAGATACGTAAGTACATATTCAGACTTGTATGTAAATAAATTATGTACGTGCGTAAATATATTTGAATATATATAAATATGCGTATATATATATACATATATATATGTGTGTGTGTATGTGTGTATGTATGTATTTACATGATGCACAAATACATAGATACATACATATATACATACATACATATATTCATATATATATGTTTATATGTATATATAAAGTTATGCATATATATATATATATACATATATTCATAGATGTGTGTATATATATAT
>NW_026389871.1:0-514 GCF_001194135.2 Octopus bimaculoides | reverse complement strand
ATACATACATACATACATACATACATACATACATACATACATACAACCTGGGCAGTAGAATTTTAGTCGAATGAATAGATCATTCTTCTATTTTTACAACTCCTTATTTATTCTATCGTTGCCTTTTACGGAACCGTTAACTTACGTGGACGTAAACACACCAACACCGTATGTCAAGCGTTGGCGGGGAAGAAAATCAGGCAGACGGACATATACAGATATATGTGTGTATGTGTGTGTGTGCTTGTATGTGTGTGTGTGTGTGTGTGTGTGTGTAGGAAGGTCTTCTTTCAGTTTTCGTCTACTAAGTCCACACACGAGCCTTTGACTGACACAAGAAGATGCCACCAAGTGGGCCCGAACCCGAAACAATGAAGGTGCGTAGTACAACCCCTACTGCATCCCCTATATATATATATGTGTGTGTGCCTCTGTGTGTATGTGTGTGTATGTATGCACGTATGTATATATATACTTGTAAAATAGGACGTGTGCGTTCAATAATGTAATAATA
>NW_026389870.1:0-2091 GCF_001194135.2 Octopus bimaculoides | reverse complement strand
GTGCATACCTACATCTACCTGTATATATAGGTGCATATCTGGGTACAGGAAGTTGCAAACAAAACGTAGACAAAAAAATAATAAGAACCAGAGTACAGAAAACACACAGGCCACATAGAGAACATTTTCCTTCATCAGCTGCCACCATTCTAACACAGGCGTTTCGAAGAGTTAGGGCAGGACGCATCGTTAAAATGGCTCTTCCCACGGACCACAAATTAAATTTGTACCATGGAGGAATGTAGTGGCAGACAGAAAACAAGACAGGAAAACAAACGGAAAAGGCTATACGGCCAGATGTGAAAAATTATGTGAATATTGAACGCTGTGAAGCAACGAACTGGAAGGAAGCGGAACGAAGTAGGTTCGTATGTTTGCTTGGCGATAGCCAAGGAAGAAAAGAATAAGTAGCTGTACACATGTGACCAGCAAGGGGTAAGGAGAAAGAGTGGTAGAGGGAGAAAAAAGGGGAGGAAGTAGAAAATAGGTAAGCATATATATATATATATATATATATGTATATAGAAAAGGCCACTCGTTTAAGTTTAACAACAAAATATACGCCCAGGTCGAGGGGGCAGCCATCGGTGTTAGTATCGCCGGTGATGTGGCCAACCTTTTCATGGTATGGTGGAACAGAAGGCTTAAGGACCGCCTGACACAGAACTCCATACTTGTGAATATGTACTCTCGCTATGTCGATGATATCAACGTGGAGGTAAAGACACCCCCACAAGAGAGTACTCTTGAAATAGAAATAGAAACTAATACTATGGAGAGCATCCAGCAAATAGCTAACTCCATCCACCAGAGTATTAAGGTCATGATATACTACTCTACTAAACACCCTAACCATAGACTACCAGTACTAGATGCAGAACTCTGGCTGGAAACTGAGAATAATAAAATCTGAACCCTCCATTCACACTATGCCAAACCTATGGCCTCCAAATACCTGATCCACTGGAACTCAGCTATCACGGACAATGCTAAATTAAATATATAGATAGCGGACCTCGTCAGAGTAATGAGAAATGTGTCCCACATGTGCGACCCTACAGAGTTAAAGAGACATATACAACATTTCGTTCACCGCGTGCAGTTCTCAGGTTACAGCCATAAAGAAAGGATCAGAGTATACAAAGGAGCTATGAGGAAATTTAAAACCATCAAACGTAACGATAGGAATGGGATTTGCCCACTTTATAGGAGCAAATCATGGAACACCATTGAAAAGATTAAGAAGAAAATAGGGAAGGCCAACTCATGGTATGATAGCCACAAATACTAGAGCGTCATGTTCGTCGACACCACCCCTAGAGGTGAACTGGCGTACCGCTTTAGAAGGGCCCTAGACAAACTTAGCTAAGCATTAAGGTTGTTGAAAGGTAAGGCAACCCTATCAAATCCCTTATTGGTAGAACCTACCCTTTTAGTAGAACCCCCTGTACTGATAGGAACTGTATTGTATGTATATTTTGTCCACAAACAAACTGTAAAGCCAGAAATGTAGTCTATAGTATAAGATGTACAGAGGGATGATGCAGTAACAAGACAATGACGTACGTAGGGGAAACGGCACGGAGCATAGGAGAGCGGGTAAATGTACATTGGAGGGAACTTAAGGAAAAGAAAAGCTCATCAGTTCTATACCAGTACGCTGAGCAGGAGCATGGAGGCTCACTCAACAACATAGAAATTAAAATCTTGTCCACACATAGAACAGACGCAACGCTTAGACAAATTACAGAAGCTACACACATAATAGAAGATAAACGTAGCCTGAATAGGAAACTGGAATGGAACACTAGCACACAGCCCCAACAAACCACAACATATGACAATAAAATCCCCATAAACTGATAACAATATGAACAAAATATAATACAATACACAGATAAACAAATGGAATTAAATAACTACATACGTTAACAAAATTAAATTAAATACAAAATAAAAGAATAGAAAAGAAAGAATAGAAAAAATAATAATAAGTAGGTATAAACACATGAACAAATGAATAAAAACAAATCAAACGAAAATGTATAAACGGGATACAGATAATACAGGCACTCCCCATACACACACATG
>NW_026389869.1:0-297 GCF_001194135.2 Octopus bimaculoides | reverse complement strand
GCCCCAAGAAAGTACCGAAATGCATCTGGTGCTCCAACTGGCTGCTGCTGCTGGGACGAATATTTGTCGTCTCTGATATTTACTATGTTTCTTTTTGTGTTTTTGTTGTTACTCTTTTACTCTTTTACTCTTTTACTCTTTTACTTGTTTCAGTCATTTGACTGCGGCTATGCTGGAGCACCACCTTTAGTCGAGCAAATCGACCCCGGGACTTATTCTTTGTAAGCCTAGTACCTATTCTATCAGGCACTTTTGCCGAACCGCTAAGTTACGGGCACGTAAACACACCAGCATCGG
>NW_026389868.1:0-384 GCF_001194135.2 Octopus bimaculoides | reverse complement strand
TTTTACAACACAAGCGCTGCTTTTAATTCGTAATTGAACATGAAGTGCACGTCATGATTGAAGCTCTGATGAAGCTATAACGTGATACTCAAGCACTCAACAATAAGTACATTGGATCTCGTAGCAGAAACAACTGTAGGCTAATGCAGTTCATAATATAATCGTCTATTTCTTTGTCATTCCAATTTTGTGTCCGTGTATGTGTGTGTATGTTTGTGTATGTGTGTGTATGTTTGTGGGTGTACGTGTGTGTGTTTATGTGTTTGTGTGTGCATGCGTGTGTATGTGTGTGTGTTTGTACGTGAATGTGTGTTGATATTTGGCTGTTTATATGTTAGTGTGTGTGTCGCTTAACGTTGTAGAAGGAATTAGTAGCAGGAATTA
>NW_026389867.1:0-314 GCF_001194135.2 Octopus bimaculoides | reverse complement strand
AAAAAAAAAAACTTTTTCTCGGCTACCCGGTTTCTTTTTAGTAGGACCAACACCACACTCCCACCTCCCACCCGACTCGGAGAAACGTATTTCTCATAGCCGTTTAGTGGGGGGGACAGATCTCTTGACCCCTTTACCCGGGTTTCCGTTGCAACAATCACATCCAATTTTCTTGACCTGATGTCATTTAGGAAGCGTCCTTGCTTCCAGCTAGACATCAGGTCACGAACATTTATACAACCAATGTGAATAGGCATGACTTACCTGTTAATCAGGGCTGTCCGGTGGAGAGGGACTCTCCACCTTTTCTTGAT
>NW_026389866.1:0-530 GCF_001194135.2 Octopus bimaculoides | reverse complement strand
TTTTCCTATTTGTTTGGAAATTATTTTCATATTTCATATACATTTTAGAAATATTTATCACAAATTATTCGCGAAAATTGCTTTGAAAGAGGGTTCTAGTTTTTTTATTTGAGAAATACATTCGAAGTGTGTGTTCATAAGCAAAATGAAATTAATTGTGATAATAATCATATAAAATATATTAGGATTATTTGAGGTAGCAATATCTGTTGGAGGTTTCTGTACATGTTTGCCATTTACCAATAAAGGAACCTTTGTATCGTATAGTATATAAACATTATAACAAATTATATGAAATTTTACCAAGTGTTTCCTTCTAAATAATGCCATGCTTGCATTATATTTGGGAAATGCTACTATTCAACGTACATGAAAAAAATTTCATTTTGGGAAAACCAAATTGTCAATACAACTGTTATATCCATGTTTGATTTCTTGCTCATATTATGCTATAGTACAAAGTTATTTTGAATACATACGCAACGTGAATACAGGAAACTTCACAGGGCATGTACATCATAAATATATAT
>NW_026389865.1:0-201 GCF_001194135.2 Octopus bimaculoides | reverse complement strand
TATATATATATATATATATATACACCCACACGCGCTCGCACCCACGTTTGCACGTATACATGTATACGCACTTATGGATACATATATATATACATACCTATGTTTATATCTCCATGTAAATACATATCTCGAGGGAAAATGCATCATCTATATGGATTAATCTGTGTATACAACTACTGATATTCAGTTTTATACATGCAT
>NW_026389864.1:0-322 GCF_001194135.2 Octopus bimaculoides | reverse complement strand
TAACTAGACACAAACGTATTCATACAGGTGAGGAACCATATCACTGTGATATGTGTGGTAAATCATTCTCTGCTCGCAGTAACTTAACTACACACAAGCGTGTTCATACGGGGGAGAAACCATATCATTGTAATATCTGTGGTAAATCTTTCTCTGTTGGCAGTAGCTTAAATACACACAGGCGTATTCATACAGGGGAGAAACCATGTACCTGCAATATCTGCGGGAAATCTTTTTCTGATGGCAGTAGCTTATATAAACACAGATGCATTCATACTGGGGAGAAACCATTTCACTGTGATATCTGTGGTAAATCATTCTC
>NW_026389863.1:0-405 GCF_001194135.2 Octopus bimaculoides | reverse complement strand
ATTTTTTTTAGTATTAGTTGAAGATATAATTCTAAAAGGATTTTTAGATAAGCAGTAACCAATTCTTAAAGTCTAAGAATAAATTATTTCACTATACCTATTATCCTTATTTAAATGTTTATGAATTAATCGATAAATGGATTTTATTATGTTAGTTTCGATTTGATTTACACATAGGATGACCATCCATATAATATTGGCTTTATCTGGACAATTATACTCTATATTAGATTTATCAGAATTTATGTAAGCAGCATATCTTTTATTTATATTTATATTTTTACGATTATAACTATGATCGTAGGAATTCCTAATTTTATTAATTTCGGCTTTACTAGACTTCTTATGTACGTATTTATTATTATTATTATTATTATTATTAGTCAAGACGAAGAGTGCGATTTT
>NW_026389862.1:0-587 GCF_001194135.2 Octopus bimaculoides | reverse complement strand
ATTTAGTCTGTAGTCAACTATTAATATCTAATCATTATGGTATGTTGTGCAGGTATGTTGAATAATTAATGAATGCAAGCTGCTTGGAAAGAAAGAAGAAGGAAAACTAGAGGTTATATGTGAATGCTTATGTATGCATATTGCAATCAAATGTGAATACATTAGTTATATGCATATATGCAAATGCATGTATATGCATTTTTGCATCCATGTGTACATATATATATTATATGTATGTGTATATGCATATATATGTCTATACAAATATATATGCATTTATGTGTGTGTACATATGTATATGCATTGATTATGGTCTTCCTGATCATCACATTGATTAGAATTGTGTCTACTGTATTAATACAGTAGATATACAAACAATATGTTAAGAGAAAAATGCATAGAAGTACTAACAAAACATGTGACTACATGTTTGAATGTAGTAATGAACCTAGTATTTGAGCTCCTCACTGGACCATGTGGGTACAGACAAAAAACAGATACAGTTATATGTTATTCTGTCTACTACCATGCATAAGTCTTCATGCAAACAACCTTCTATGTATGTATGTATGTATGTATGTATGTAT
>NW_026389861.1:0-327 GCF_001194135.2 Octopus bimaculoides | reverse complement strand
AACAAAATGGAGGTTATCCAAAAAAAACCAAATGAAGAGAACAAAAAAAAAGAGAACATGGCTGAAACCGTGATGTCTTATGAACAGTATCGTTCTTCATTTCCTTGTTTTTCTTCGCATCTTCAACAGTGAGACATCAATTATAAGTGCATTTACTATGTAAAAGCGACCCCGCCACCTCAATCTCCCACATGCCCACTACAACCCGCTAGTGAAATAGTATCTCCGTGTGAGTTTTTGCAGTAAAAATTTCAAGTGAACATCTTTGTGTATATACATAACCACTATTGATATTGATATATATATATATATATATATATATATATA
>NW_026389860.1:0-242 GCF_001194135.2 Octopus bimaculoides | reverse complement strand
CTGCTGCCACTGCTGCTGCCACTGCTGCTGCCAGTGATGACAATGACAATGATGACAATGAAGGTTGTGGTCATGGTCGTGGTCATGGTCCTGCTGGTGCTGGTGTGAGGAGGAGGAGGAGGAGGAGGAGGATAATGACAATAATAACAAAGTAATGGTAACAGCTGTAGTAATAATGATAATAATGATAATTAATAATCATAATGATGATGATGATGATGATGATGATGATGATGATGATG
>NW_026389858.1:0-463 GCF_001194135.2 Octopus bimaculoides | reverse complement strand
TCATGAACGGATGGACGGCGGATTACATAGAAATATGGAGATGTGCTTCTCTTTGAGAATGATACATTAACTGCTGCCTGTAGCTTTCTAAGTACTGTCCTACGGTCAATATGGCAAACGGCGGCAAATCATTCCTTTTGGCATATATACATGCATATTTATAATACTTAAGTACACACAATTCTTCTATATCAGAGGCTCTTTCTAGGTATGTATAAAGACAGATCTGTGCGTTTGTGTGTGTATGTTATGTACGTATGTGTGCATACAAACTCACATACATATGCGTGTATACACATACATACATATATACATTCATATATGTATATGTGTGTACATACATATATAAATATACATACACACACATACATATATGTATAAATGTATCTATCTATCTACATCTATATGCTATATATGTACGTATATATGTGTTTTATATATGTATATATATATATATATATAT
>NW_026389857.1:0-217 GCF_001194135.2 Octopus bimaculoides | reverse complement strand
TGGTAAGCAAGCTACTTACCACACAGCCACTCCTGCGCCTACATGTATATAATTGTTAAAGAGGACAGCAAATGTTAAGGCAAGGCAAACATCTCGAGTCATAGACATTATTATTATTATTATTATTATTATTATTATTGGCAAAAAAGATTCAAATTTTTCCAATTATAATAATGTATATGACTTGAGATGTTTGCCTTGCCTTAACATTTATTGT
>NW_026389856.1:0-222 GCF_001194135.2 Octopus bimaculoides | reverse complement strand
AAATATTAGCAGAAGAGCAAGAATTATATATATATATATATATAGTTCAAATTTACAGAAAACAAAAGACCAGGATGGGTCTAGGAACAACAAGCAAGTGTACTGGTTTAACGCTCGGGAAGAATGTGAAAGTATTTTACGTTTCGAGCCTACGTTCTTCGTCAGAAAAGATTAAGAGAAAATAAAAAAAGAAACGGAGAGAGAATGAAAATAATTAAAAAA
>NW_026389855.1:0-632 GCF_001194135.2 Octopus bimaculoides | reverse complement strand
AAAAGTACGTGGGAGTCAATCTGATGTTCAAGCAACAAGAGACCATTCCTTAAGTGTGAAAACCAGACTCAACATGGAAGCCTACATCAAGTGCTTGGAGGAGCTAGTGTTGCCCCGGGCCAATACGGTGACTGCTGGAAGACGCTATGTATAGTAACAGGACTCTGCACCATGGCGCACAAGCAGGAGAACACAGTCATGGTTGTCAGACAAATTCTACGTCCACATCACCCCTAATATTTTGCCACCTAGCTCCCTAGACTGCAACCCCCTTCATTATAATGCAAGGGCGCAGCTGAGCGAGAAACGATAAAATTTCTTGTAATACCAAAGATTAATGAAGGCAAGGATTATGACAGCATTCACCACTTGAACAAAGAGACCACCCAAAATAGTCGCATGAGATTCTAAAGCTGTCTGGAATCCGTGGCGATTTTAATGAATAAATTTACTCTTTAGTATTTCGAGATATTTTCAATGTCATATTAGTAAATATATCTATAAAAATCAAATGTCAGTGATTTTTTCATTTTTGCTTAATTTAGGTGACAATTCATTCATCGCACCCAGAAGAGATGTTGGCGTAGACCTCCCACCCTGGCATCCGAAACTCGGAGTTTTATCATGGCTAC
>NW_026389854.1:0-408 GCF_001194135.2 Octopus bimaculoides | reverse complement strand
TATTAATCTAATCGGCCAATCTACTTAACATAGGATAATATCCATAGACTTGATGAGAATATGTGGATTGCCTATCTACGTCTTTTTTTTACCCTCTTTCTCTCTTACCTGACCATAACGTAGCCGTGGTTTGCGAATAAGCATTGAAAACTAGACTTATGTACCCCGGCTGTACGTGTGTAGATAATATACATTGTCCATCATATTCATAAGTCAGACAGCGGTTGATGGCAGGATCGAAGGTCTTGACAATATATTAGGCAGTATTTTGTTTAGGTTTTGTTCTGGAGCCCCTTTGGAGTCCCCCAAGTGAATATTCTTTCGGAGATAAACAACATAAGCATCATGCTTGTGATAATATTTTTTATCAATAATTTTTCCGTTTTAAACCATGTCGTCTTCTGACAA
>NW_026389853.1:0-1263 GCF_001194135.2 Octopus bimaculoides | reverse complement strand
ATTAATGCATTCTTCCAGGAATGAATAAAAAATTCTCAAACTTGAGGGGATGGGCCCCCATATATTGATTCCAATGGCGCCACTACGTACACTTTGGTCTGTGTGTGTGTGTGTGGTGTATGTATGTATGTATGTATGTATATATATATATTTTTTAATGATGCGTCCTGCCCAAGCTCTTCGAAACGCCGGTGTTAAAACGTGGGTAGCTGATGAAGTAGAATGTTCTCTATGTGGCTTGTGTGTTTTCTCGTCTACGTTTTGTTTGCAATGTCCTGTACCCAGATATGCACCTATACATACAGGTGGATGTCGGTATGCACATACCTGTACGTATATATGCATATACTCATTTACTATTTGTTTATATATATATATATATATATATATGTGTGTGTGTGTGTATATATATATATATATGTATGTATGTATGTATGTATGTATGTATGTATGTATGCATATATGTATGTATATATATACACACACACACACAATAACAATAACTATATAATAATGCTTTATAATAATATATATACTCCGATTAAAGCGACAAATCTAAACAATTGACTGGAAAATGATGAGCTTACCAGGCTAGAATCGAACCCACATATCAACTCTAACATGTCAGGCCAATACAGTTTTGTAAAAATTGTTTTTTTTTAAATACAATAATAAAAAAACGTAAAAACCAGACCACGTTGTAACTTTATTCAACTGATGTATTATTCTATAATCATGTACACAAATTTGGAAAAAATATTTATAATCATATGCCCATGTACATGTGTGTGTGTGTGTTTAATACAGAGTTTCCCAATATGCACACATGTATAATTCCTCACAAAATATATCAAAAGAATCTTTAGCGACTTCAGATATAAAACAATAATCCATGATGGACAACTAACAAAACAGGATGTAGTCAAGCAAACAATAGGACAGAATAATAAGCCGACTAATGATTAAACGATAAACAAATACACAAGTCTGACAAAAACAGGACACAGCTTAGAATACACAGGCACAAGTACAAATGGATTGGCCAGTGATTTTTTTCAGATCCTGTTTTCTCGGGAAAACAGGATCTGATAAACATCAGGGAAGCCAAACGCATGAAATATATCGGCCAATGAAATAGAGTATATGAAATAACAACATGAAAAAGCTGCCAATGAAAACGTTTGTCATGTGCTAAAAAAATGAACCTACTATAGTGCACGTGAAACATTCAAATATCGAAAGAATAGCTCTCGTGTGAAGATC
>NW_026389852.1:0-216 GCF_001194135.2 Octopus bimaculoides | reverse complement strand
ATGTATGTATGTATGTATGTATGTATGTATGTATGTATATGAAGTTTGGTTGAGACTTCACTCAAAGGAATCTCTCTGTATTGCGGGAACTGTGTCTGTTCCTTAATTAGTGTAGTTCTGTCTCAGTGTCAGATATAGTCATGTCCACAACTTGAACAAGTTATAGCATAAATTAGATTCTCGGAAGCACAAGTGAAGTTGGTTTTAATTGTGAAC
>NW_026389851.1:0-204 GCF_001194135.2 Octopus bimaculoides | reverse complement strand
GTCTCCTTTAGAGAGACTTAGAAATATTAATAACTCTCTATATATATAAATATTTATGTATATATATATTTATGTGTAATATAATATAGGATAAATTCTTTATAAGAATTTATCAAGTATGTGTATTTATATATATATATATGTGTGTGTTATGTATATATGTATGTATACATATATATATGTATATATATATATATATATATA
>NW_026389850.1:0-365 GCF_001194135.2 Octopus bimaculoides | reverse complement strand
ATATATACATATATAAATATATATATGTGTGTGTGTGTGTATTTATAGTTATATACATACCCACATACATAGAGACACATATTGTAACATGCTGATATTGCGATGATATTGTATCAACTGCTGAGGGGTTTTGGGGTTTTAGAGTTTAATTGAGTTCGCATCGCGTTTTGCTACGTTATTCTTTTCCTTCTAAATCTCTTTTTGCCTCCTCTGTGCTATATTGTCATTATACATACGTACACACACAGACCCTCACGCACACATATTTATACGTGCGTGGGTATATGTGTCTATACGCGCGTGCATGTTTGTGCCTGTGTAGTAGTAGTAGTAGTAGTAGTAATAGTAGTAGTAGTAGTAGTAGT
>NW_026389849.1:0-460 GCF_001194135.2 Octopus bimaculoides | reverse complement strand
TCCTTGTGGGTATTTTCCGGAGATAATTATAGTAGCAAAGGTGGATATATGTCTTATCGTATCCAGAATACTATGTGCGTTGTTTACTCAAAGGATAGCCCGAATCGAGTCAAAGATATATTTCTAACTTTGCCATTGTTCTCTTTATCCTTTTCTTTCTTTATACATACACACGCTAATACACGACCTATGTTATATTCCCCACTCATGTTTATACAACGACAGGGGCAAAACTAGTCGGTATACAGCACTTACTCGGTATTACCTGTATCTTTAGGGTTTGGTTGACTCCAATACCCTTCATAACCTTTATATATATATATATAAACAATTGCAGCGTGGAAGGTGTTTATAAGCCATTTAAAATAACACACAAAAGCCATCAGATTCACTTCAACATTTAAAGTTATTTCCACACTGCAATTGTCTTCGTTCCAGCACACGATCTCAGATCAGGTCA
>NW_026389848.1:0-1027 GCF_001194135.2 Octopus bimaculoides | reverse complement strand
TATATTCTTTTATTTGTTTCAGCTATGCGGCTGCGGTCATGCCGGAGCACCACCGTGGTTTTGCACCGTTACTCATGATTATCCTTCGACTGATTTCCTCAGGGTGGGGTTTCACATCACCACTCCTGTATGTGCCTCTGTCCCCATTGTTGACCCGTTTGATGTATGAAGGACTTTGACTCTGCTGCCCTCGTCTGTAACTCATGCCGGACCGTCGGTTCATCTGGTATCTTGTTCCTTTTTGAATGCATTTACGTCCACATTACGCAGGTTTCTTAATTTTTGTGGCGTGATATTGAAGAGCTGTGGGTCTTTGAATCCTAGGCTATTGCAGTAGCTGGTCCCGAATTTAGACGGACTGGATGGTATCTTCTGATATATATAAATACAATAACCTGAGAACTTTTACGTAGCAAAGTTACGTCAACATAGCGTGTGATTCCTTCAGAAATTCTTAGTTTTTGAGTACTTTCTATTATTCTAAATTTATTTATTGAGCCAGTGAACGCTACTCGACGGGTTAAGGATGCAAAAGAAAATTAGATATAACATATCAGGGAATGCACAGAAATTAGGGATCAGCTCTATAAATATTACTTTGTGATTACTAGAAACAGCACTTCTAGAATTTGCTAAATGAATATTTTTTAATACAGTGAAATGTTCCAGAGATACTGATATAATTAGTGGAAAAGAATAAAAATATCAAAGATGAATGTGTTAATATGGTTGTTTGATATGCTGAAGGCCATAGAACATATGTACGTGATCTCTGATATTTCTAGCACCCTAAACGGCCACTCTGATGGGCTACCTTTAAGTTTGTTTAAAAGATAGATATTTAGTAGTAGTAGTAGTAGTAGTAGTAGTAGTAGTAGTGGTGGTGGAGAGAGAGATCGAGACTGCGATAAAATAACGTCTTCTATTACAGGTACAAGGTCTGCAGTTTTGGGGTAGGTAATAAGTCAATTATATCGACCCTCAGTGTTCAACTGGTACTTATTTTATCGACCTCGAAAGGATGAAA
>NW_026389847.1:0-248 GCF_001194135.2 Octopus bimaculoides | reverse complement strand
TATGTAGCTTTTGATATGCTTGAGGAATGGTTTTAAGAGGGTATCTAAAAGGTTACTGAAACGGTGGGTTTCTGATGCGGGATCTGCTGCTATAGGTCGTAATTAGGTCATTAGGAGTAGGTACCTTGATTATTATGTCTGTAGCTCTCCTGCATGCGTTACTTATTTTCTCATTTTTGTGTTTCTTAGGTATACCGTAGAATTGACTGGATTTACTTTTGAAGTTATTCATATAATCGCACTCCTTG
>NW_026389846.1:0-287 GCF_001194135.2 Octopus bimaculoides | reverse complement strand
AAACCCTTTCTAATATGGAAGTATCCAAAGAGCATTTAAGGCACATAATGATTTATGTGTACAAAAAAGGAAACTCTGCAGACGAAGCAACTCGAAACATACACTCAGTTTATGGGAAAGAATGCTTGAATGAAAGAACTTGCAGCAGATGGATTACAAAATTCAGAAGTGGAGATTTCAGCTTTGAAGATGAAGATCGAACAGGACGTTCTGTTGAGTTTGATGATAAGCTCCTTCAGGCATTAATTGAAGAAAATCCTGCATTATCAGTTGAAGAATTGGCAATA
>NW_026389845.1:0-405 GCF_001194135.2 Octopus bimaculoides | reverse complement strand
CTGATCATGAGCAGAAGTAGTGGGGTAGCATCATAGCCATGTGTTTAGAGAGATCCTTTGGGGTTTGAATAATTCACCTTTGGAAACATGGGTGTTTTGCTCAACATCCTTAAAATACCTTATTTAGGGACCTTTTGAGTGGGATGGGCTACTAGACTTGAAAAAAATTCTAATTGGGCCCCACCTGCGAGGTCATGCACTGTTTATCTTGATATGAGATCACCATGTCGCGCACATATGGTTGTGATGCATGTGCCTGGTGTACTCTTATCAGACAGGTAGTCATGATGGGTATATTGGGCTTTGTATATTTTACCCCAGTGTCACTCTGATGGCATGCACTGCTCTCTCATTCAATAATAATAATACCTAGCTCAGATACCAGGAAACCCCAAAATGGCTGAA
>NW_026389844.1:0-353 GCF_001194135.2 Octopus bimaculoides | reverse complement strand
ACCCTTACATGGGCTGTGTATTTGTTCTCACTTCATATTTTTGTTTTGTTTTTTTTTTCTATATTAGAAATTATTACTATTGTTGTTGTTATTTACACTCCTCTAAAGTTTCCTTTAATTCCAGTTGCTCAAATCAATTTTGTGAAAGTAAAAGATGCAGCTCTAGATGTATCTGGGAAAACATTGTGGAAGAAGAAAAATGTAACAGAAGATGATTGTGCAACAAAGTGTTTGACTGACAAAAATTGCTTATCATTTGAAATAAAGAAAGAAGATGGAAAATGTTTCTTATCAAAGCAAACAGCAGCTTCCACCAAGAAAATGAAAACAACCAAAAGCAGAGATTACTACCA
>NW_026389843.1:0-400 GCF_001194135.2 Octopus bimaculoides | reverse complement strand
TCGTCTGCTGCTACGTTCTGAGTTCAAATTCCGCTGAGGTCGACTTTGCCATTCACTTTCCTGTGGTCGATGAAATAAGTACCAGTTACGCAATGGGGTCGATGTAATCAACTTCATCCCCCACCCCCAAATTTGAAATCATTATTATTAATGGTGATAAGGTGGTGTGCCTGCTAGTGTCAACTTTGCCTTTCATTCTCGTGGTTGGGGGCTTTTGGACGCTCACATGTGAACCATGTTACGCTTTTCACGAACTTGGCTGATGCTAGGTCCAGTGCAGCATAGATCTGACCATGTGAGGAACTTGCCTGATATTTTTTAGTTACTTTTATATAATTTACTGACCATAAGCGCAGGAGTGGCTGTATGGTAAGTAGCTTGCTTACCAATCACATGGTTC
>NW_026389842.1:0-270 GCF_001194135.2 Octopus bimaculoides | reverse complement strand
TGTATGTATGTTTGCAAGTATGTAGGTATGTATCTGTATTTCTCTTTCTCTTTTTCTCTATCCTCCCCTCTCTCTATATATATGTATGTGTGTGTGTATGTGTGTGTATGTGCTTGTGTGGGCGTATGTGTTTGTGTGTGCGTTTGTGTGTATATATACACATACTCATATATACATATATATATATGAGTGGATATATATCATATATATGCGTGCGAATATACAGAAATATATATATACGTACACACATATATATATACACACATACAT
>NW_026389841.1:0-547 GCF_001194135.2 Octopus bimaculoides | reverse complement strand
TATTTATCTATCTTTTACTTGATATGCCTTTTTCATGATTATTCTATCTCACACTTTACACACACACACATGTATGCTTATATACATAGATACGTAGACATTATCCCTTCTTTCCCTCTTTTCCTCTGTATATATGCATTTGCGCGCGCGCGTGTGATTGTATATATATATATATATATATATATATATATATATATATATACACACACACACAATTATGCATTTATATATATATATATATATACATGTGTGTGTGTACATATATGTATATATGTATATATGCATATACTGTGTTCATTTTCTCCTCTGTCATCTCTATATGTAGATGTGTATATATATATATGCATGTGTGTATGCATCCATATATTGTTTTGTATATGTATATACATACAACATATTCTCTAATTTTCTCTTCTCCTGTTTCTCCATTTCTAATCTTCAAATTTTCTTTTGTATTTCACTACTCTCTGAACATCTCCTGCATAAGATGTATACATTATATATACATGCATGCATGCATACATACATACATACATACATACATGCA
>NW_026389840.1:1338-2158 GCF_001194135.2 Octopus bimaculoides | reverse complement strand
TACAGGATTAGTTGTTACTTTGTGGTCCTTACGGAGCCCATACAGCGTCTCGGGATATCATTGTTCCAGGATTGTAAGTTGTTGGCTGTGCGCTTCTGGGGTCTAAGAACAATTGTCCACATCGTCATGTGGGCATTGAGGACTTTTCTCTTTCCTCATGCGCATGTAAGGTTGTTACCTTCGTATTGGCGATGTGGGGTTGCATTGCCTGGATATAGTTCGGCGGGCTGTCTATTGACATTCTGCCGGACTTATCTGTGGGAAGGCATACCACTTCTCCATTTTTCGTGCGGTGCATGAGCTTGTGTAGGCCACTTGCGGGTATATTCCCAAGTTGTTGGGCCTCTGTCTCTTAGTGTATAATTTTAAAATCTGTCTAAGTTTTGTGCTAGCTATAGTGAACTGTGCTTCCATGTGGTCATGAGTATGTTTAGGGATGCAGACTCTTTTTCTAAAGGGTAATGTTATCGGCTCATATCGTAAGTTTTGTCATGTATGTTGAAGAATTGAGTGTCAAGGAGGTTAGTATTCCTGTTGTTGGCCCCTCTGGGGTTGTCTTCTTCGTAACTACTACTACTATTACTGCCGCTATTGCTACTCCCATTCATCCTGTTATTCCTACCACTACTATTGTTACTGTCACTACCACCACCACCACCACCCCATCTAGTGTTTTCTGTTTTAGGTCTACTGACTCCCTGTCCAAGAATTCTGTTGCATTCAACTTTATTCTCCCTCTTGACCCCCATGGCCTTACCTTTGTCTGTGTTCTTGTGCCTATGGTTATCTGTGTCTGTGTCCGTTCTCCCTGTTATTGTTG
>NW_026389840.1:0-608 GCF_001194135.2 Octopus bimaculoides | reverse complement strand
ATGTTGGCTTCGTTGTCTCTGTTGAACTCTGCTGGTAGAGAGACCTCTGCCATAACAATTCCGTTTATTGTTTCTGGGTATCCCTCTTTCTCTTCTTTTGCAAGTTTGTATTGCTGTTCACATTTTAACCACGAGATTTTCTTTCTAAAGTGTATATTGCACTGGCGTATGACATATTTATTCTCTGCGTGTATTATATTCATAAGTGTGGTTCTCTCTGTTCGTGTGGTGATGCCTCTAATTTATTTTAATAGAATGCGTCTACGCTTATTTTGTTGGCTGAGTTCCTTATATATTTTGTTCTTAATGTTCGCCATTAGCGTTCGTTTTAGTCTTTCGGCTTGGCCCTTGGTGAGTTCTACGCTGGATTTGACCCTGTTGGTGTATAATTTGGAGGAGAAACATAGTTTAACAAAATGAAGCTGTTGAGTCGTCACGGTTTTCCGTAGGCAACTGCATACAGTGTCTTTCAGTATCTTGCTAGGCTGGCTAAGGCTTGCGTTGTTCCGTTTACATATTTGTTTTGCAAGATTTGTTGATGTGAAATCGTGTGTTGAAACATATGTTGTTGTACATGGGGATGGTCATATTGCCAGTTTAGCCAATAA
>NW_026389839.1:0-333 GCF_001194135.2 Octopus bimaculoides | reverse complement strand
GTGTGTGTGTGTATGTGTGTGTGTGTGTGTGTGTGTGTGCGTGCTTGCGTGGTTGTTTGCGTACGAATGTTTTATGATATATGCTCATACACATACAATTACAAGTAGATACAGATACCACTATCAGTTTTCCTTTATTACACGAATACAAATACATACACCTATGTGCGCGCACGCACATATATACATGCATATATACATATTATTATGAACATACATATATACATATACATATATGTACATACATGGATATATACGGACATGCATGTGTGTGTATGCATGCATATAAACGTCTATGTATATATATATATATATATATATATATATATATAT
>NW_026389838.1:0-537 GCF_001194135.2 Octopus bimaculoides | reverse complement strand
GTTATAATCTATCGGAGTACATAAATGATAACTGAAATACAAGTAATTTCGAATCACATAGCCACTTAGCTGTTTAATATATTTTCCAATTATTTAAACATTAATTAACATAGTACTATTTCAAATAATGAATCTCATTTCGGAGTTGGTTTCAACAAGTGACTTGATGTAGTATCATTTCTTAAAGCTGCACACGTGCAAGACAAGCGACTATTTTGTAATATACACATCCATAAAATTTTATTCTGAAATATTTTAATTTTATGTTTATAATACGAGTTGTATCTCTAATTGCGGAAACTCGTCGGGCTCCATTTGATTTTGCTGAGGAGGAGTCAGAGTTAGTTTCTGGGTTTAGCGTTGCGTATGGGGCAGTGTACATCTGAAATGTCTAAGACATTTCCATTTTTTCTGAACGTCAAACAAATACCCCTTGATTGTTGTCCCTATACCTTAATCTGTCTTCTGTCATATTGTTTGTTGCTCTTTGGGCAATTTTGTACCATATATATATATATATATATATATATATATATA
>NW_026389837.1:0-468 GCF_001194135.2 Octopus bimaculoides | reverse complement strand
GTAGTGGTAGTAGTAGTAGTAGTAGTAGTGGTGGTAGTAGTAGTAGTGGTGTTAGTAGTAGTAGTAGTAGTAGTGGTGGGGGTGGGGGTAGCAGCAATAACCATCAGCAGCAGCAGTAGTAGTAGTAGTGGTAACGGTGTGGGTCGCTATCTTTTTTCATGTTTTTGTTATATTGTTATCCTTGTTTTCTTTGTTATAATTCTTATTATTGTAGATTATAGAGGTTCTTTATGTGTGGGTCTATGTTTATTTGTGTGTGTGTGTATGGTGTATGGTGTGTTCACAGATGTGTGTACAGCATGTGAATACGGTGTATGTATTTATAGCTTGTGCATGTGCATGTATGGATGATGTGTATGATGTATGTGTCAAAAGTGTGTATGCGTATGTGCATGTTTTTATTGTGTGCATATTGTATGTGAATGTATGTGTAAGATATGTGTATATTTGTATGGTGTGTATGTGAAT
>NW_026389836.1:0-440 GCF_001194135.2 Octopus bimaculoides | reverse complement strand
CATATCTATATATATATATATATAATTATAACGAGGATACGGAACTTACTAGTCGATATAAATTTGGAGAAGCTGATTCTTTTCTTATGTGATATTTGATGTCACCTGGTCAGATATACATGGGTTTATAAGCGTTTTCAGATTTATAATTTTGGATATCATGTTGATGAGTGAAACGAATTTTTATATTCTAATCAGGAAACGTCGTACATGATTAACTAACGTCAGGTTTGTTTTTGTTTATTTCTCTTCCGTTGTTCTATGTGAGGCATAAATATCGCCATCCGTTGGAGAATAAATTGTAGTTAGAATTAGTAGTTTTAACTGTTATTTCTAAATTTTCAGTATGTTGGTGAAGCAACTCCTGCTGATCCCTTTATGTTTATAATTATAAATGATTTACCGATAAAGGTTTTTTTGCATACTGAACTACTTGGCAA
>NW_026389835.1:0-532 GCF_001194135.2 Octopus bimaculoides | reverse complement strand
TCAGTTTTTCTAAGCCCTGTAAAGAACTCAGAAGGTTGGGCCTCCAACCATGTCTTTTGCAATATGCTTAAGGTCGTGAACTTTTCAGCACCCCCTCATATATTGTGCAAACCTGAAACATATGTATGAAATAATTTCAAAATACTACTATTCAGTTTGACTTCGTTATTACAATAATGTTCAGCCAAGCCTGACCTTTCTTTCTTGGGCGGCTGTTGTGCGTGCAACATCATTATTTCTCCCTGTAACTGTGAAATCCTGTATCCCGGCTGTAAGGCCTTATTTCCATATACACCAACTTAATTTTATCCGTCCTTAGTCAAAAGACATCTGTTGTTATGTCCCGTTATTATTCCTACTGTATTTGTGTAACGTTCGTTTTTTCTGCCCTTGTTTTTGTATACATTCGCTGTTTTCTTCCAAGGAATTTAATGCTCTTAGCTTAGTTTTTCCTTGGGACTGGCCAGATTGAAGCAATATCAAGAATAACCAGCCGAAATTACAAGGATAATCTGGATCTCGACTGAAGAGA
>NW_026389834.1:457-561 GCF_001194135.2 Octopus bimaculoides | reverse complement strand
CGGCTGTGGGCGTTCTTGACGATCCTCGAATATTCTTGAAGATGACGTCGCTTATTTTAACTTTTGATGGCATCTGCAAAAAGTCGCAATATTTTAGCATAATT
>NW_026389834.1:0-285 GCF_001194135.2 Octopus bimaculoides | reverse complement strand
GATTGCTGACGTTTTGCATGACGATATCCTCGAACTGGATATTCGACACACTGCCACCATGCAATGCGGGCCAAGTCTTAATTCTCACGCCATTGTCGGTGTCGTATATTGTGCAATTCTTCACATAAATTCCAGACACAGGTTCTTCCTTCTCGTACTTTCCTAAACTTCCAATACTAATGCCATGCCCGTGTCCGCACCTTACGTTTGTGATTCGTACTTGCCTGCTCCCCCGGCCAATGGAGATGCAATCATCACCGGTCATAATGTTTGAATCAATAATGT
>NW_026389833.1:0-417 GCF_001194135.2 Octopus bimaculoides | reverse complement strand
TTGCTTTTACTTTGAGGTCCAAACTCTTCCGAAGAAGCACCGCGGTGCCTTCTCCACCCATTCTCGGCAGACACGGAGAAAAATAAATGTTGAAATCTCCGCCGAACATGTGCTGGAGGGCCCGCGGGCTGTGGAGTCTGGTCTCGCTGATGGCTATGACATGCAGATTTTGTGACTTGATGTCGTTTAACAGATACCCTTGTTTCCAAGGCGACCCCAAGTCACGTACATTTATACTGCCTATTTTGAGCATGACCCTATCAAAATTTGTGTTTTACACACGAAAGGAGAGAGAGAGAGTTACTTACTGTCCGAAAGTTCTTGGTTCTTCGCCTCACGGTCTTCTCTCAGAAGGTTTTTGTAGAGCTTTTTAGATGAATATTTCTGGAATCTCCCTACTGCATCCGGGTAGAGAGA
>NW_026389832.1:0-889 GCF_001194135.2 Octopus bimaculoides | reverse complement strand
CCTCACGATTGTAAGCTCGACGCTCTAACCACTGAGCCATGCGCCTTCACTACAAACAGATAGAAAAGGATGATAAGCAAAACTAACCTCAGTTGGATTCGAAACGTAAACAGCCGAAAGAAATCCCACTGAACATTTTTGTTGGGTACGATAACGGTTCTGCCAGCTCGCTGCCTTGGTCACGGGCTGGGGATTAATAAATCTGATTAATCCCTTCCTTATAAATCTACTGACCTCGTATCAAAATTTGAAACCATTCGGCTGTTTGGCTCAGGATCATAACGCCTGGTGCTACGTTGGTTCCTTGAGCAGGGTTCTTCATTTCATCATGAAATGAGATGTCTTATCTGTTTGTGGCGATATTACATTATCAGTAACAATGACGATATTAAAACTGTCGCTATCAGCTTTGGAACTGGCAAAATTACTGCCATATTCCAGAGAATACGCGCTGTCTGGTTCTCTGATATATCAGAAGATTTTGTTCTGCAATAGCAAAGTTCCATCAGCACTTTTCTATAGTTGTGAGACTTGAAAGAGCGAAATAGATAGAAAGCTAGGTGTGTTCCTTCACAGATGTTTGGAATGGATCCCGGAAACGTGCTGGAAAATCCACATAACCAATGAAGACATATTAAAGAGAACCACCACAGGACCACTTAGTGAAATTATTACAGAATGAAGAGTCAAAATAGAAGGTCATAAAGTCAGGCTATCAGAAATATCACCATTCTAAAATAGTTTTCAAATGGACACCACAGCTGTCTGAGAAAGATCCGGAAATTATACTGGCAAGACCACGTGACAAAAGAAGGCATTCTGAAGAGAATTAGCACGAGATCACTTAATAAAATCATCACAAGGAGACACGTGCGCAAGGTGCCACGCA
>NW_026389831.1:0-247 GCF_001194135.2 Octopus bimaculoides | reverse complement strand
ATACTATCTACACACTTGGGTATATAATGGAGTACTGCATGCACAACTGGGTATATATTGGAGTGCTACATACACTCTTGGGTATACACTAGAGGTATGGTTTATGCATTTGGGTATACATTTGAGTACTGCTGACACACCTGAGTAGACAGTGGAGCAGTGCATGCACACCTGTGTATTCATAATGTACTACATACTCACCTGGGTAATACACTGGTAAACTACATATGTAATAGAGTATACTGTA
>NW_026389830.1:15594-18045 GCF_001194135.2 Octopus bimaculoides | reverse complement strand
ATATATATACATATATATACATATATATATATATATATATATTTATATATTTATATATCAGTAAAATCGATATTTAAGTTCGCCTCCCAGCTTGACCTTTTCCCCGCCATGCAAACTTCCTTAAAGACTTACGAAGTTTAATAAATGGAGATGTCAGTGAAGATGGAGGTAGTAGGAAAACAATGGCGTTGGTTAAGAAGCTTGTTTTATAAACATGAGGTTCCGGGTTCAGATCCCATTGCACGGCACTTTTGGGCAAGTGTCTTCTAATAAGCCCCGACCGATCAAAGTTTTGTGAATGAATATGGTTGGCAGAAACTGCATGTAAGCCAGTCTTGTGTGTGCGTGTGTGTTTCTATGTGTCCCCTAACACCACTTGGCAATTGGAACTGTTTTGTTTACGTCTCCGTAACTTAGAGCTTCGGCATGAGAATCTGATATAACATGTACTAGACTTTAAAAATATGTACTGGGGTCTGTTTGTTCGACAAAGCCCTTTCAAGGCGGTGCCCCAGCATGGCCACGCTTCAATGACTCAAACGAAAGATAAAACATAAAAAGATAACTCACTAAAAATGTTGTTTTTTGTTATGGGAAAACTTAATATTGAAAAATAATGCTTTTTTTAAAAAAAACTTTAAGGACTTTTATGAACAAACGCTTGCATATCTTCCATTTGTAACTTGTGAAACACTCTGAAGAAAACGAATTCGAAAAGACAAAAACAAACTCTTTTTTTTTCATTAAACTGTGATAAATTTTGTAAGATTTCTATGAAAGATGCAAAACAGAGTATTTTTAAGTGAAATTTTTACTTGTAGAAACATTACAAACTGCATTAGAAATAAACTGACTGACGGAAGTTTAATTTAACAACATAAATTACAATGGAAACAAATAACAACATGTCTAAAGAAATATAAGTGAATTTCTAAAAGGAAAAAAAGTACTTTCAGACTCACACATTAATTCATTGATAACAGACGATAGAGAAACATGGTTTTATATAGCGAATATCGTTTACAGTTACCATGACAACACGCGTGTGATAACAAGAGTTGCCTACCTTGATTCTGCAGTTTTGTCTTTTATGTTTATATAGATGGCGCTTATGAATCATTTTATAAACAGTTTTTATTTTACTTTCTCGGGTGTAACTAAAATTTAATTATTCATTAATTTATAACGCTACCATGACAACACACGTGTGTTAACAAGAGTCGCCTACCTTGATTCTGCAGTTTTGTCTTTTAAGTTTAGATAATTTGAGAAACTGCTTTTATTTTACTTTCTCGGCCGTAACTAAAATTTAATTATTCATTAATTTATTTCTTTATTACCCACAGGGGACTAAACATAGAGGGGACAAACAAGGACAGACAAGGGGATTAAGTCGATTACATCGACTCCAGTGATTAACTGGTACTTATTTAATCGACCCCGAAAGGATGAAAGGCAAAGTCGACCTCGACGGAATTTGAACTCGGAACGTAACGGCAGACGAAATACCGCTAGGCATTTCATCCGGTGTGCTAACGCTTCTGACAGCTCGCCGCCTTAATTAATTAATTATTCATTAATTAATCTGTTTCTTAAGCCAAGAAAAAAGTTGGCGGCAGTGGTGTTGGCGTGATTAAGATCGGCAAAATCTCAGTTACTCCCCTGATGATTTTAATGCCCCACGATTGTTCGCATTGCTCGCTGACAAAAGTCAAGACACATATAGTAGACTTTTTGCCAAAATAAATGAATTACTGCAGAATGAGAGACCTGATAATATAATTATGGATTTCGAAAAAGCAGCCCATAACTGATTTCTGGAATCGTTTCCTGGGTCGAATTTGGAATGCTGCTTGTTTTATTTAGGACAAAATGTGTACAAGAATGTTGTACAAGAAGGACTAAAATGCAGATATCATGAAGATGACCATTTTAGTCTCAAAATGCAGTGTTTTTTTTTTTACCCTTGCCTTCCTGCCGGTTGATGATGTAGATGGATATTCCACAGTCGATTGTATCCTATATATAAGACCAACTAGAGTAGTGGCTCCTAACCTGGGGTCCACAGACCCCTGGTGGTTCGCAAAGGTAGTACTGGTGTCCGTGAACTAAATTCAAAATTTCATATATATATATATTCATACATACATACATACATACATACATACATACATACATAAGGATGAGCATGTTAAAAGGGGTCCGGGAGAAAGCTCATTTAGATAAAAGGGTTGGGAACCGCTGTTGGGAACTACTGTGAAAAGGTTGGGAGTGAGTGAGTAAGTATTTATGTATATGTGTGCGTGTGTGTGTGTGTGAGTATGTTTGAGTGTGTGTGTGCATGAGTGAGTGACCAAGCAACACCACCCTATTAAATAATTCAATAATGAAGAATGTAATTCATACCCTCTAGAAAATATATCATAATATATCATAAATATATCATAAAAT
>NW_026389830.1:13217-13921 GCF_001194135.2 Octopus bimaculoides | reverse complement strand
ATTTTGACTACACCTCGTATATGTACGACAGGCTTCTTCCAGTTTCCGTCTACCAAATCCACTCACAAGTCTTTGGTTGGTTTGAGGCTATAGTAGAAGACATTTACCCAAATACTATGCAGTGGGATTGAACCTGGAAGCATATGGTTAGGGAGCAAGCTTCCTGCAACGCAGCCACGCATGCGCCTATATGTATGTATGTATGTATGTATGTATGTATGTAAGTCTTTGATCTATCTATCTATCTATCTATCTATCTATCTATCTATCTATCTATCTATCTATCTGTATGTATGTCTGTCTGTCTATTACATCAAATAGATTTAATTTGAATCTTACGCAACAGTATAACCAGACGTAAATTACAAGAATTACATGTTTCCACGTCTGTTCCATACAATATATCTAGTTTCCTGCTACACTACATTTAAAACACATCGAAACATCTAAAGTCGTAATGTCACAATTTAATCTGTCGCCATTATAGTATTATCTTCTCAGCCTGGCTCATCGTGTCAACGTTTTCTCCTCTTCTCCACACTAGATTTTTCGTTTATGTCTCTCCCAGATGTAATATTATAATGTCTACGTTTAATACCAAATATTTCCTCTGGCTGTTTGTTTGTCTATCTATCTATCTATCTATCTATCTATCTATCTATCTATCTATCTATCTATCTATCTATCTATCTATCTGTCTAATG
>NW_026389830.1:11464-12966 GCF_001194135.2 Octopus bimaculoides | reverse complement strand
TGTAAGTCTTTGATCTATCTATCTATCTATCTATCTATCTATCTATCTATCTATCTATCTATCTATCTGTATGTATGTCTGTCTGTCTATTACATCAAATAGATTTAATTTGAATCTTACGCAACAGTATAACCAGACGTAAATTACAAGAATTACATGTTTCCACGTCTGTTCCATACAATATATCTAGTTTCCTGCTACACTACATTTAAAACACATCGAAACATCTAAAGTCGTAATGTCACAATTTAATCTGTCGCCATTATAGTATTATCTTCTCAGCCTGGCTCATCGTGTCAACGTTTTCTCCTCTTCTCCACACTAGATTTTTCGTTTATGTCTCTCCCAGATGTAATATTATAATGTCTACGTTTAATACCAAATATTTCCTCTGGCTGTTTGTTTGTCTATCTATCTATCTATCTATCTATCTATCTATCTATCTATCTATCTATCTATCTATCTATCTATCTATCTGTCTAATGTTCTGTTTATCTGTCTGTTTGTCTAACAGTCTGAGTGTGTGTCTGTCAATGTGTGTATGTGTGTGTTTACATACACACATCCACATGCACATGCACGCACAAATACACACGAACACCCCACCCACATATATATACTCCATGGTAGTGAGACATGGGCTCTGAATGAAAGAAGATAAGCGTAGATTGGAGAGAAATGAGAAGGTAGTATGCTCCGTTGGATGTGCAACATCAGTGCGCATGTACAAAGTGCAAATGCGTTGAGAGAGAAGTGTGCATAAGAGGAATCAAATGTAGCATGCAAGAAAGAATACTACGTTGGTTTGGACGTGTGATGCGTATGAACGAGGACAGCTGCATAAAGAATTGCCCTTCACTGAAAGCAAATGGTACCCGCGGAAGAGGGAGACCCAAGAAGACGTGGGATGAAGTGGTAAGGACCGATCTCAGGATGTTGGGCCTCACGGAGGACCGAGACAATGGACCGAGATGTCTGGCGATCTGAAGTTCTTGAGAAGACCTGCCCGCTTCCTGAGTTCTAGAAGTGCTGTGTGTCCCACCCATACTTAACAAGAAAGCTTCTTACACACCCTACCACAACAAGCCAAACTACATCTCTATATCTCTTCTCTTCTTCACATTTCCACTTCATGCAGTGCTTACCACCCACTTCCCAGTCCTGTTCTCTTGGTCCCGTCTCACTGTATTATTGCTATCCGCTATCCCCCCGACCTGTGTGTTCCACAAACCAAACGACGTCTCTACATCTCTTGTCTTCCTCACATTTCTTCTTTCATGCACTATCCCTACCTCTCACTCCACAATCCTGTCCTCACGGCTCTGTTTCTCTGTATCATTGCTATCCGGTAACCCATCCTTCGCTCTATACATATCCAGGTTTTCACCACTCACTTCCGCTTCGCACTCTCTAATCACGATTCTTTGGCAATATCCTGCCACTTATATTATGACCTTCGAATCTCAAGGGTATGCCCTGGCACTTGCTGCCATATATATATA